>NW_024100284.1:0-15000 GCF_016545835.1 Crotalus tigris
AACAGAATTGGACGAACTGCAAAGATTTACCCAGGGCAAAGAAATCAAAGCCTTACCAGAAGTAGTTCATAATGTACAGGCAAACCAGGGGGATTTGGCAGTGAAGGGATCCAGCAGAGATATACAACTGTTCTCATTTGGAAACCAGGCACCTCTTCCTCAGGAAGAACAAAACCCTCTAACTAAAGAAATTAAAGAATTGAAACAAAGAATAATTGAGCATCTAGAACAGCACAAAAACAACAGAAGAAGCTTGTTCCAAGGAAACAGCTAGCACAAGCATTAAAAGATGTAAATACTGCAATATCAAGTATAAGCACCAATTCACTGCAAGAAACAAACCAACTAATGTACAGCACAGCTGCAGTTATAACAAAAAGGTATTTGACTCTCTGCCACATGACTGGATAATCAAGTGCCTAGAAATAACAGTTGTCAGTAGAAACATCAGAAAGTTTGTGCAAAGATCGATGGCACAATGGAAGACACAGTTGCAGATCAATGGTGAAAGACTGGGAGAGGTTAATAGCAAGAGAGGAATATTTCAAGGGGATTCTTTGTCACCATTACTATTTGTTATTGCACTGTTTCCTCTGTCAACAATATTAAATAACTCAGGACATGGCTATCAAACATCAAAAACATCTACCAGACTATCCCATCTCCTTTACATGGATGATCTGAAGCTGTATGGAAAAACATCATCTGAAATAGAATCACTGCTCAACACTAGCCAAGATATTGTTATGGAGTTTGGTTTGGACAAATGTGCCACACTTACTATCAAAGAAGGAAAAGTAGTGAAAACTGAAGGAATCAAGATGCCCCACGAAAATAACATTAAGAGTCAGGATGAGGAAGATTACTACAAATTCTTGGGTATCCGTCAAGCTGACAACATCAAGCATACTGAAGTCAAAAAAAAGATTAGCTGTGAATACATCAAGAGAGTAAAGAAGATCTTAAAGTCCAAATTCAATGGAGGAAATACCATAAAGGCAATCAACACCTGGGCAATTCCAGTCATTAGGTACACAGCTGGAATAGTGGACTGGACTCAAGCAGAACTAAAAGCAATGGATAGGAAGACCAGAAAAATAATGACAATGAATCATGCCCTTCATCCACGCAGGGACATTGACAGACTTTATCTACCAAGACAAATGGTGGGCGTGGAATGCTAGAAGTACATCAGATGGTTGAAGAAGAAAAAATGGCTTTGGAAGAATATTTGAAGAACAATGATGAAGATGCACTGAAATTAGTATATCAGGAAGGCTTACTGACTACTGGAGAGACCAAACTGGCCTACAAGAAAGACCAAATGAAGAACAGAATAGAGGCATGGGAAGACAAAGCACTACATGGCCAATACATTAAAACAATAGCTGGGAAAGCAGATAATAACAAGACCTGGCAATGGCTAAGAGCAAGAAAATTGAAGAAAGAGACAGAGGGACTAATTCTGGCTGCACAAGACCAAGCCTTAAGGACAAATGCATATAAAGTCAAAAATGAGAAGACAGCAACAGACAGTAAGTGCCGCCTATGCAAAGAAGCTGAAGAAACAGTGGACCACCTGGTAAGCTGTTGCAAGAAGATTGCACAGACTGACTACAAGCAGCGGCATGACAAAGTAGCAGCAATGGTGCATTGGAAGATCTGCAAAAAATATCATTTGCCTGTACGCAAAAACTGGTGGGATCATAAAATAGAGAAAGTCATAGAAAATGATAAAATTAAACTGCTCTGGGACTTCAGAATTCAAACAGACAAGCACCTGCAACATAACACCCCAGACTTAACAATTGTCGATAGGAAAGACAAAAAAGTCTGGATAGTGGACGTGGCAGTGCCTGGAGATAGCAGAATAGAAGAGAAAGAACTGGAGAAGATAACAAAATACAAAGACCTACAAATAGAAATAGAAAGACTGTGGCAAAGCAAGCAAGGGTAGTACCAATAGTAATAGGCGCCTTGGGTGCAATCCCAAAACAACTGGAGCACCACTTGAACACCATTGGCATTGACAAATTCGCTATTAGTCAATTGCAAAAGGCGGCCTTACTAGGAACTGCTTCCATCCTGCGACGATACCTGTAATACCATCAAACATCCACATCTGCCTATCCCAGGTCCTGGGTAAGGACTCGATAGGTAGACAAAACGCCAAATCCAGTCTGAACATCTGGCTGACTGTGCGATGATCCATAATAATAATAATAATAATAATAATAATAATAATAATAATAATAATAATAATAATAATAATAATAATAATTGAATAAAGTTGGAGACAGGGGTAGGATAGGATGACAATATTTGTCGTTCTCTAAGATATGCTTGGTGTAGATATTTTCAGTCCCACAATGGAACTTCTTAATCATGTTTTCTGGGACAGAATTCCCAAAAATGTGGTGACATCCATTATATATAATGGGCTGCCACAAACCTATTCTCCAAAGTATCTGAAGGCAGAATAAGAAGTAATGGATGGAAACTAAACAAGGAGAGAAACAACCTAAAACTAAGGAGTAGTTTCCTGACATTTAGAACAATTAATCAGTGAAATGATTTGCTTCCAGAAGTTGTGGATGCTTCAACATTGGAGGTTTTTAAAAAGATATTAGACAACCATTTGTCTGAAATGGTATAGGGCAGGGGTCTCCAACCTGTGGTCCATAGCCCGGTACTGGCCTGCGGTCTGTGAGTCACCAAACTGCCGGAATGGTTGGCGAGTGTGGGAGCCCTAGGGCTGCTGCCATTGTCACGCAGGTGCTAGTTGCCTTTTGTGCATGTATACAAGTGTTAGCCACCCATTTGTGCACGCGCATGGGCACTAGCAGCCCATTTGCAGGACTATCAGCCTGCTTGCACAGGCGTGCAGGCGGCATGCATTAGCATGGCCGCAGGTATGTGGGTCCTACTGCAGCTGTCATTCACACGCTTGTTTGCCCATGCCTATGTGCACTTGAAAATTTCCCTTCTCCTCCCTTTCCCTCTGGGCTGCCAACCTGGAAAGGATGGGGAGCTCTGGTATAGGACAGACATTTGTCTGAAATGATCTAGGGCTTCCTACTTGAACTAGGGATTGGAGTAGGAGACCTCCAAGATCCTTTCCAATTCTATTATTCTAATATTCTGTTTTTCTATTATATTTCTT
Organism: Crotalus tigris; assembly: GCF_016545835.1. Classification (NCBI taxonomy): domain Eukaryota; kingdom Metazoa; phylum Chordata; class Lepidosauria; order Squamata; family Viperidae; genus Crotalus; species Crotalus tigris. The sequence continues at coordinate 3,164 of NW_024100284.1, forward strand.
AGCAATAATTTTTATCTCTCATGAAATGCAAAATTTGCAAGAGCAATCTATCTGACAAAACCTGTATTAATTACTTAAACTTAAAAAATATGAACATATTCCTGCAAAGCAGAATTATGCCTTTGAACATAAAAAAATTATTAACTCAGATGTTTGGAAGTTCATTAAAAATCAAGCTCAGCACCATTTGGTAAATCACAGCATAGAACTGTAAATCCTATTGCCTCCTATCAGCATTAATTTCTCACTTACCTCTCTTATCTTTTAGCTTTGTTTATTTCTGACAAAACTCCATTTCAACAATAGTGCTGGGGAAGAAATAGCTTTCAATGAGAATGGAAACCTGGCAGCAGCATACGATATCATCAACTTGATTACTTTCCCCAATCAATCCTTTCAGAAGGTCCAAGTTGGACATATTGAACATCAGAGTTCTCAGAAGGAAGACCTCACCATTAATACAACTGCCATTGTATGGAATCCCAAATTTAAGCAGGTGGAATTTAAAAAAACCAACTAAAATGGTGATATTTTCTCAATTTCTGTAATTTTAAACAAGTAAACTCAGAGTGGTTCCAAGGTCATTTGAAATCTTCCTAATGATGTTAGAACAATTTTGTATCCTGGAAAAATGAAGCAATTCTCAATTCTACATTATACTTTCAGATTGTGGGGAAAGAAAGCTTTGCTGGCTGGGGTTATGGACCATCTGGGTCCAGAGGACTTTCCCACTAATGGGTTTATTTGACTGTTTAGTCGATGGTTGAATCAGATTCAGAACCAAAGCATGAAAAAGGTCAGCACATCTATTTACCACTTCAGCCTAACCTACACATCCCTGGAGTTTTGCAGGGCATGTTTCTCTTCCCACTCAGAGTTTTTGCTTCTGATAGCCAATTCAAATATCTGGGGACAGCGGCTGGCCATTTTTATATAGTGGTTTTTTCAAGTGATGTGCTTTGGAAAAGTATAGTAAATTTACTGCTTTAGAGAAGTGAATAGCTTTTCAGCAGGCACTGATACTATGCATTTTGAAATACAGGCAAAATTGAACTAATGTGCTATCCTGTTTTATTGCTCATCACAGAATAGGAGAGATTAATTGGACATCTACCAAAGCTGACCATCGCCCCAAGTCTTGCGCTCACCTCACCTGCATTTACTTCCCTGATTTGGATAATTTGTTCTCGTATGGTAGCATCTGCATTGGGAATGCCCCCTTGTACATCTCAGACGCTGCATTCTACTGCTTGTGAAATGCTTTGGATATATGTCAGGCTGTTACATGTGGTTGGTCTTATACCTTCCCTTCTCTCCCCACTGTGTTCCACAGACATCTTATGACAAATGATTGTGGGCACCCATTCTGCTTGAATTGTTCATGTAGGTATCTGCTCTCCAGCTGTTTGTCTTGCTGGGTATTCCAGTGACTTTTCACCTTGCCATATAGTGTTCTGATGCAACTCTTTTTGTGTGACAGTGGATGGTTGCTGTTGAAATTCAGAATTGTGGAACGTTGGTGGCCTTGTGATAAACTGTGGTTTCTAGGTATCCCAAAGTTGCTTTTTCATGCAGCAACTGGACTTTCTTGTTTTTCTTTGAAGACATTTCACTTCTCATCCAAGAGCTGAAGAAGCTTCTTGGATGAGAAGTGAAATGTCTTCAAAGAAAAATAGCAAAGTCCAGTTGCCTTGTATAAAAGCATATTTGGGATAACCATGACCTGGATAACTGAGAATCTCCATAAACATTTAACTCTAGTTTCTAGGCTTCCATCTTCTGTGTTTACAAGTACATCAAAAAATCGCAAATGCCTAGTTGTTTTCCCTTCATTGTGAACTGTATATTAGGGAGGATGGAGTTCAGTATGGTATGAAAATCTGTAAGTGTATTTCTCTTGACAATGACAAATATCTCATCCACATAGCGGCACCAGAATTTAGGTGTGTAGTTCTGAAATGAATGGTGTTCTAGCTCACCCAGGACTGTTTCTGTAATGATTCTGTCATGGTTCCGACAGACAGGGACAAATACAGCAGAACTCCAAGGCTTGAAACTTCCTCAAAGAACATGTTTATTAGTTCCAAAGTATCGGCATGGTCAAGAGTGAAACCAAGTCTGGATACATACATAAAAATTCCCCAATAAAAAGTTAAAAATCCAACCCATAAAGCTATGCAAGCAACTATTGCCTTTTCTTGGATTAGAAGCAAAACATCTTCAAAGAAAAACAACAGAGTCCTATTGTCTCATAAAAAGGTATTTGCGATAATAATGACCTGCATGACTGAGAATCTCCATCGACATTCAGCTGTGGTTTCTAGGCTTCCATCTTCTGTGTTTACAAATGGTAATTGCCTAGCTGTTTCTTCCTCCATTGTGAACTGTATGTTGGGGAAGATGGAGTTCAGAATGGCAGAAAAATCTTTAAGTGCATTTCTCTTGATGATAACAAAAATCTCATCCACATAGCAGCACCAGAATTTAGATATGTAGTTATGAAATATATGGTGTTCTAGTTCATGCAGGACTTTTTCTCCTGCATGAATTCCTGACATTCATCAGATGAGGAACCCCAAACTCATTGGTAGCCTCACACTGCAATGGACAAGGATACACATTCAATTTTCAACTATTAAGATTGTTGGACAAGCAGACACAAAAACAGCCAGGGAAGTGATTGAAGCCTGATGCCCTGGTCAGTCATTAGGAGTGATGATTTACATTTAGCCTAGTACTTAAAAGTTGAGGGCTGGGCAGCACAAGCTAATGACTTAAAAGCCAGCCATCAACATCTAAAAAGCCACTTACCACAGGCACTATAAATACCACACACAGAACAGCACATACTGTGTTAGAGAGAAGTTCCTAGAAGACGGTCTCCGACACAAGTCCAAAAGCTTGGAATACAACCTCGGGTCCCAGAGACCGACCCAGATTGGATCCTGCAATATTATCCTGGGACACACATATTGGCCTTCATTTGTGACTACATTTATCATACATGGAGAAGCAGGGCACCATTCTCCAATGACAATGCAACACAGAGATAATTGGAAAAGGACAGCAAATGCTACGAAGGAATATATTTGCCATCAGCTCAAGGAAGTGAGGAAGACTAAATATGGATATCACTCCCAACCAAAATTCTTAGGAATTCAACATTTCTCATATAAGTTTATTTCTTATTATTTGTCAAATTAAGACTGCTCATTAAGTTTATTATTTATTTATTTATTTATTTATTTATTAATAAAAATTATATGCCGGCCAATCCCTAGGGACTTAGGGCGGCGTACAAAATTAAAACAATAAATATAACAGTAAAAATGAGTGCATTCATACAGCATGTCCCAATTGTGTCCCATCCCCCCCGGGAACATCAACCACAAGCCTGCCAGAACAGGAGAGTTTTAATGGCTTTCTTGAAGGCTGGCAAGGTGGGAGTAGTTTGAATCTCGGGGAGAAGTTTATTCCACCACGTCGGAGCCACCACAGAAATGGCCCTTCCCCGAGGGCCCGATATTGTCTGACCGACGGGACCTAAAGGAGGCCCAATCTGTGGGACCTCACCGGTCTCTGGGAAATATGTGGCAGTATGCGGTCCTGCAAGTAACCTGGTCCTAAGCCATGAAGGGCTTTAAAGGTGATAACCAACACCTTGAATTGCGTCTGGAGGCCCACAGGAAGGCAGTGCAGCTCACGGAGGATAGGTGACATGTGGGCGTACCTTGGCGCGCCCACAATCGCTCTCGCGGCTGCATTCTGAACCAACTGCAGCCTCCGAATGTTCTTCAAGGGTAGTCCCATGTAGAGCGCATTACAGTAAATCAGTCTTGAGGTGACAAGGGCATGAGTAACCGTGAGTAGAGCCTCTCGGTCCAAATAAGGCCGCAACTGGTGCACCAGACAAACCTGGCCAAAGGTCCCCCTGGCCACAGCCGATAGATGTTGTTCCAAATTTAGCTGTGAGTCCAGGAGGACACCCAAGTTGTTTGCCTGCACTGAGGGAGGTAAGTTTACCCCCCCACCAGGACCAATGATGGACCATCAGGATGACCCTTGGGGGGCAAGACCCGAGCCACTCGGTCTTGTCAGAGTTGAGTCTAAACCTGTTCACCCCCATCCAGACACTCATATCTTCCAGGTACCGGCACATCACATCGACTGCTTCACTGAAAGGACACGGGGTGGAGATATATAATTGGGTATCATCTGCATACTGATGATACCTCACCCCATGTCGCCGAATGAACTCACCCAGTGGTTTCATATAGATATTAAAAAGGAGGGGGGACAGGACCAAGCCCTGAGGCCCCCCATAATCAAGAGAGATTGTGAGAGATTCTTCCATGTCCCTCTTCAGGACATTTCAAATTCTCTTATGTATGATGTAAGAATTGTGAAGGGATTTTTATCCAAATTTTCAATAGCAGTTAGAACACTGTTCAGATTTTTACCTCTATTCTGACTGAATCTAGCAATAAGTTCTACGAATTCAAAATTTTGCATTAAAGAACTTACAAGAAAATGACTGTTTTAGGATTTATTTACAGAGAATGACTGCTGACTGATTGAGTAAAAGCCAGATTATAATTCTTCTTAATTATTTATTCTTCCCTTTCCCATTAGACACCACCTTCTGCCACCTGTGTAGACAGTTGCTATCCTGGGTACCGGAAATTAATTAAGGAGGGGAAACAGGTTTGCTGCTATGACTGTGTCCAATGTTCAGAGGGAAGCATTTCCACCATGGTTGGTAAGAAAAAGAGATCTACGGTAATATCTCTTGATTATTCTCTAATCAAGTTTGGATTTTTTAATATAATTTTAAACACAAGAATAGATTGATTGGGATCTCTCACCTGCCTTGTTTTCTTTCTTCTGTTTTTAAATGGAAGTTTTTCTTTATTTATGGGTGTAATCTCTTCTTCAAGAAACATGGCATATTAAATAAACTTTTAAAAAGATTTTCCTAAGGCACAATTTTTGAAACAGGTTTATTTTCTTTATATGAAGCCAATTCTACTTATCAGATTCAAGTGGTAATATGGAAACTTGCTCAGAATACAACCATACTTTTATGTGTGAAGATTCCAAAAACTGTTTCAGCAAGGAATAATTGTTAAAACCTAATATCAATTCAATGTGTAGAATTTTTAAAGATCTTATTTATGGTTTTTAGATTCCAAGCAATGTGAGAGGTGCCCAGAAGAACAATATCCAAATGAGAAGCATCATCAGTGCATTCCCAAAATTATCACCTACTTATCCTACAAAGAATCCCTGGGAGAAATCCTGACTAGCTTTGCTATTTCTTTTGCTGTAATCACAATTGTAGTGATGGGGACATTTATCCGCCACCAAAACACTCCCATTGTCAAAGCCAACAATTGGGATATCACCTGCACTTTGCTTTTCTCACTCCTGCTGTGTTTTCTCTGCTCTTTCTTCTTCATCGGATGCCCAGGGATAGTCACATGTCTCCTCCGGCAAGCAATTTTTGGAGTTGTCTTCTCCATCGCGGTATCTTGTGTGTTAGCCAAAACCATCACTGTGGTTCTGGCCTTCATAGCCACAAAGCCAGGGAACCGCATGAGGTGGTGGGTAGGGAAAAGGCTGTCTGTCTCAGTCATTGTTTTTTGCTCACTTATTCAAACAAGCATCTGTGTTGTGTGGTTGACCATTTCTCCTCCTTTCCCAGAGTTGGACATGCATTCCCAATTGGATGAGATCTTAGTGCAATGCAACGAAGGCTCAGAGATCATGTTTTATGTTGTGCTGGGCTACATGTGGCTTTTGGCCCTTATCAGCTTCATGGTGGCCTTCTTTGCTCGGAAGTTGCCCGACAGTTTCAATGAAGCCAAACTCATCACCTTCAGCATGCTGGTCTTTTGCAGTGTTTGGGTCTCCTTTATGCCCACCTACTTAAGCACTAAGGGGAAATCCATGGTGGCTGTGGAGGTCTTCTCTATCTTGGCCTCAAGTGGTGGCTTATTAGGTTGCATTTTTATGCCCAAGTGCTATATTATCATGCTGAGACCAGAGCTGAATACCAGAGAACAGCTAGTTAGGAAAAAGACTAGTGTGGTTTCAAGTGCAGTGTAAATGCTGCCCTAATTCCTAATTTGGCTGAAGAAAACATAACAGATGATTGGTCAAAGAATTTTATTCAGGAATAGATGTCTTCTTCCATTTTTGAAAGCAATAACATTTAGACTTGTATACAGCTCCATAGCAATTTCAGCACTATCTCCACAGTTACCAGGTAAGCATTACTTGCATATTGCCCCCAATAATCTGGGTCCTCATTTACCAACCTCAGAAGGTTGGAAAGGTGAGTGAACCTTGAGCCTCGTCAAGATCAAACTCCAGGCTGTAGGCAGACTTTGTATGCAATACTGTCTTCTAACACTATGCCACCAGGGCTCTTAATGTAAGAAACTTCACAAACACGCAATAACCAGGAAAAATGTGCACTCTTTTTTCTCATGAAGACGTCTTTGTCTTTGATCCATAAATTGAAAACTACATTCAGAAATATAGTGGCTAGGATGTCACCAACTAATCTTATTTATTAAATAAGATATTATCTTCTTTATATTATATTACAATAAAATGCTAATATGATTTATAGTCATGTATTTATTGGTGTCCTCTTTCCAACATATTTTCTTTTTATATCGTATTTTAAATTTCACGGGATGGGGATCAGATTCAAAATTTTGAAAACTGCAAATGCCTCAGAATGCTACACTCTATTATAAAAAGAGCTATAAAGATATAAAGCTATATAGCTTTTATTAGTGACATTGCTAATAACAAATCACTATTTTGTTGAAATACCCAGGCAGAAAATCTCAAGTACAGAAGTAATTAGGATTGCCTGACTTAATAGCATCTGGCCCAGGGGCCGGCAGTTTGACATCCCTGCTCTATATAATGACATTAGCTAATTTTTTTCTTTTAACAACCTTGCAATCCCTTGCATCAGGGTGGAGTTGAGGTAACTGAATGGAACTCAAGTGTTTACTGGCCAGATGCTCTTCCTGATATCTATGCAGAGTTCACAGCAGACAATTACTCATTGTGCCCAGAGAGAGAAATATCTGCCACTACACATAGGATCAAACCCACAACCTCCTGATTATGAGAAGAGAGCTCTACCGCTAGGTCACTTCACCCCTCAATGACATTAGCTATTTAGTTGTGGCCAAATTGTAGAACATCTTTATATCTCTCCTGTGCTTCTATTTATCTTTTGGTAAGATGCTGAAATCTTCCATTCTAACATGTTAAAGACAAAATGAGTGTTTAAGTGACAAAGTGGAAATATGTGTCAGTATAGTGGCATTCTCCAAAAATGAAAAGAATAGAAGAAGAGATAATTATTCTTTATACTTCTTCAAAAAAAAAATCAAACTAACAACTGACAAATACAGTGGTACCCTAGTAGTCATTGTTAATTTGTTCAGGGAAGCATGATGAGGACTAAAAACAACGAGTACCAAACAATTTTTTCTCATAAGGAATAATGGCAGCCAATGCCAAGAAGTTCAAGCTTGTACATCAAACAAACAATGAATACCAGCACAAAATGTTCATGTCGAAATGTATTGACTACCAAATTTGATGAGTTTGAAAGCAGTTGAGTACCAAGGTACCACTATATACTTTACTTCATTCATTCATTCATGGAAACTAATTCCTAAGAGAAGGGAGTGGTCAAACTAGCACTTTGCTGCTACGCAAAAAATTATACAAATATATCTGCATGGTCACTAAGATTTTGAGTGATAAAATTATGCTGGTTTATTTTATTTTATTTCTATTGTATTTAATGCATGATTTATTACATATATGCCATTTTTAAAGCCACTGAAATTTCTGGGTTTCTTTTTTCAATTAAAGCAATGTAAGAGTTTGGAATAATATAAATCAAGGTGCCTACCTAATATATCTCTATGCCATTTTAAGAAGGTTTTTTTTTAGAAAAACAATGACTATAAGACCAACCTTATAGACCGATAGAAATATGGTTTAGTCATAGTGAACCTAATTTCAAGCTGAAAGAAGAATTGCCGTTCCTCATCCTTCACAGAGGATGGTGAGTTTTGATAGAGGACCAAGCCTCTTCTTTTCCACTGCTTTAGGCAATGATGCATGAGATCCCTCTCTCAAAACTCACCACCTCTTTCAAAGTGCATCAAGATCAAAGCCTTCCAGACAACTATTCAGCCACCATGATAGAGCAGTAGTCAGCAGCTGTATCTGTCTCTTTCAGCAATGAACCGGAAAAAAATGGAGACAGGAAGTTGCCCAGGAGTCCAGGGGGAGGGAACAGCCACACCCAATTTTAATGCGTTAAGTAGCTGTTGCCTAAAAAGTGGCCTCCATTCTCCACAGTTCATCCAATTGGCCTTTTATTAGAAGAGAGTTCTAATAAAACTACAGAGTTTCTTTTTCCAATATGACCATTTCAGCAAAGCGATGGGCAGAAGAAATAAGTATTTTTTATGAATTAGGAGGTTGTGAGAGGAGAAGGGAGAATTTATCTGGCTATTAAATTATCTCTTCCTCCTTTTAACCAGCATTGCTTTCTTTGGATAGGGAAAGCAAGACTCGGTTCCCCAAATCTGTTATGATCCCAAGATCATTTCTTGCTTGCTTGATGAGGAATAGCCAAGAGATGGGCTTGGAACATACAATTTCTTCAACTGGAAAAATAGTTGAGTAGCTTTGGGAAAGGGGTTTGCCTACCTCATAATTGTCAGAATTAATTAATTAAACTTCTTTTTTGGGGAAAGCACAGAATACTTAAACACTTAACAGTTTAACTTTACTATTAACAACAACTTCATGAGGCTCAGTAGGTTGCATTATGAATCACTCAGATGATAATTATTGTAATCTACAACTTTAGTTATGCATAAAACCAACAGACATTCTCTTTCATTGTTGCAGGCAAAGTGCTGTGATGAAGATGTGCCTGCACTGGTCTGATTGGAGCCAAATTCCTTTGGCATTCAAAAGGACTCAGATACTTTGCCATGTGTTTCTACTCTCTGTCCTTTTCCTCCAGGCTTCTTTCAGCAAGACCTTTAACCCCATGTGTGGTGACAAAAGACATTTTAAGCTTAATTTCCCTGCCCTCTCCAATGATATAATCATTGGAGAATTTGTGTCTACTATATATCCTGAATGGCCTCTACTCCACTTTATGGAACACCCAGAAGGATCCTTGCGTGGAAAGCAAGTACTCATTTGAAAGAAACCTTTCAAGTTTTTTTTAATGTGATTGAATTCAAGAGATTCCCATTAAAATTTTTCCACTGTAGATGAGAATCAAAACTGCTTTAGGCATGATTCTTATTTATAAATCTCTCTTAGTCAGGTGCTAGAATATAGGTGTTGAATGTAGCCTTGTAGATTCCTATTTTTTCATGTGGCTGTTGCTACACAAGAATTAATCTGATCATAGAAAAAACCTGCTAAGTTTAATTTTAACAATATTGTTCCTCTATTTTTTTTATTTTGTATGTAAAAAGAAAAAGAACCCCTGTCAAAAATATCTAGCATGATATTTTAATAAAATTTATAAATATATATCTATGATTCTCATAATATATAATGATGTCATTAGGAATTTATCATTTATTCCTTATTTACAAACACTTCTATATACCAAGACTTTTATTTTAAATAGATTATGGTTGCTTGAGATTTCTATTTATCATGCAGTATGTCTTCTTAGTACTTTAAGGCATAGAAAGGAGGGTCATTTTTAAATATATGAGTGTGATCAAATGTTACAGTACATTTTGAGTATTTGGATTGTCTTAACAGTTGGCACAATTCATCAGTTTCTGCCCTCCAATTTCATTGCTATGCTACACATAAGAAATAATCCTTTTAATTGCATTAAAACCTTGTTTTAAATTTCTCAAAGTATGATGCACAGATGCCCACATGATCCTCAAGTGATATTCAGACATTCTACCTCAGCTCCTCATTCCATGCTTTCTTCACCTCTGGAATATCTTAACTAATGAAATTTAAGAATGAAGGTTTTATTCTTTTTAAAACAATGCTTCAGAATATGGGTGCATTCTTCACTTCTCTAATACTCATTAAAGCAGACAAATACATCATTTTAGGCAAAGAGAAAAGCACTATCAAAGAAGTCTATCTAAATCCAATCCTTGTCACATTCTAAGATTGTAGAACTAACTGAAACTCTTCTTGCAGGCCGTTGCCTAAAAACCTACAGCATATCCTAGCCTTCAGTTTTGCCATTCAGGAGATCAACGTAAATGAGAACTTGTTACCCAACATCACCTTGGTCTCCAAGGTCTATGACAATGGTTTTCAAGCACTGAAAGCCTCTGCGAACCTTTTGACTCTTTTCTTTGTTGAAGGCCGTTGTCCCCTCAATTACAGGAGGGGAAAGGAGCAAAATATCATGGCTGTCATTGGTGATCTCCCTTCCCAGAACACCATACAGATGGCCAATATATTAAATGTCTACAAAATTCCACAGGTAGGTATCCGGGCTCACATAAATGCACAAGAAAGGAAAGAGTGGTGGTTAAAAGTGGAGAGAACCCCTCAAAATCAGTTGCAATATTGGGGAACTGATTTTGGGTAGTTTTTATTTATTCATTTATTTTTCCAGAGAAATGTAATGTATCAATTAATATTACAACCACAGTAATTCTAAATAAGCACAAACATCATGTTTTGTTTATAAGAAATGGTGTAGGTATCATTGTTTCTGTGTCTTCTTCTTCTTCTTCTTCTTCTTCTTCTTCTTCTTCTTCTTCTTCTTCTTCTTCTTCTTCTTCTTCTTCTTCTTCTTCTTCTTCTTCTTCGGGTGTTGAGAGAGATACAAAATTCTGGTTCTTGCACTTCTGGTGGACTCAACCATTGCCAATTGATGCTGTAATAATGTGTCTGATGTTGTCTCTCCATCTTCTGGGTGTGCCTCAACTTCTTTGACTTTCTCCTCTTTCTGTAAATGCCACAACAATGTTAAATACATTTATCAGTAAAGCACTAGTTATCTTAGCCTTATAATATAAAATGCCAGATGAATACTCTCAGATACTGTCAGGTCCTTAATGAATAAGGCTCCTCTCTTGTTACTCATTCCTCTCTCCTCTCTATTTCTGGTTAGCACAATCAAAAACTGAGATGATTTTTGTCTAAAAAGTGTTGAATGGAATGCTAATGATGGTCTGGTTGCAAAAGCTCTGAGGAAAGATTTGTTGAGCCCCATGTTTAGTATTTGTCTTTCCCATCAAGATTTTCTATGGAAAAACAGTATCCAAAAGAAATGTACTTACTTCCATTTTTGGATGTGTCTGCAGAAGCAATACTTAGTGTAAAAGTACATCATTATTATTCACTCTTTGTAGCTCAGTTATGGCTCTTTTGACCTTGCATTGAGTGATAAAATGCAGTTTCCTTCTTTCTTCTGGATGACTCCTAATGAAAACCTTCACTATGTTGGGATTATTCAGCTCTTGAAACATTTTGGATGGAATTGGATCGGCCTTCTCATCCCAGAAGACACCACTGGAGAGAGAGTCACCAAACTGCAGGAATGGTTGGCGAGTGTGGGAGCGCTAGGGCTGCTGCCAGTGTCACACAGGTGACATGCACGCACTTGTTTGCCCATACCTACGCGCACTTGCACATTTCCCTGCTCCTCCCTTTCCCTCTGGGCTGCCAACCCAGAAAGGTTGGGGAGCTCTGGTATAGGACGGGCATTTGTCTGAAATGATCTAGGGCAGTGGTGGCGAACCTATGGCACATGTGCCATTTGGTAAATCACA
>NW_024100284.1:20000-220044 GCF_016545835.1 Crotalus tigris
TCTGAAATTGCTTATTCCTTATTTCTTGTTGCCACATTGTTATATTTTTAGGTATTGTTATATATTTTAGGTATCACATTAGATACATGGAAGTAATTTTTCTCCCAGGGGCCTTCTACTCCCTTTCCAATCTTCAGTTCCCAAAATTCTCAAATCCAGAAAAAGACTACCTATTTTGTAGCACGTTTTGGTTGAGTAGCAGAAGAAAAACTCACTAAAGTAGAGAGGAGGAATTTCTATAAAATAATAATAATAATAATAATAATAATAATAATAATAATAATAATAATAATAATAATAATAATATCATCCCAAGAACAACATCCAGAATCAGAAATAACAGAACAGAGACCAGCAGATCAACGCCGATTTATAACACGAAATAAAGTATTCACAGAAACAGAATTGGACGAACTGAAAAAGTTTACCCAGGGCAAAGAAATCAAAGCCTTACCAGAAGTAATTCAGAATGTAGAGGCAAACCAGGGGGAGTTGGCAGTGAAGGAATCCAGCAGAGATATACAACTGTTCTCATTTGGAAACCAGGCACCTCTTCCTCAGGAAGAACAAAACCCTCTAACTAACGAAATAAAAGAATTGAAACAAAGAATAACTGAGCATCTAGAACAGCACAAAAACAACAGAATAAGGCTAGCCTGCATTGAAACTTGTTCCAAAGAAACAGCTAGCACAAGCATTAAAAGATGCAAATACTGCAATAGCAAGTATAAGCACCAATTCACTGCAAAGAAACAACAACTAATGTACAGCCCAGCTGCCAGTTATAAACAGAATACCTGGGATGTAAAATCAACAAAAAAGAAAAACAAACAGTGCACCACAAAAATGGAAGGTTAGACTAGAAAATAAGATCAGCAAGTTAAGATCACATGCAAGCAAGCTAGAACAGATGAAAGAAAAGAAGCTGAAGAACAAGAAGACCAAGGAATACCTAATCAAGAAATACCACTTAGAAAGAAGGAAGATCAAGGAAGCACTGGAAATAATAAAGCAACAAATAACAGCTATAGCCAGGAAAATCAGTAGATATGAAGCTCGAATTGCAAACTATAGGCAGAACCCCCAATTTCAATCCAATCAGAAACGTTTCTACCAATCCATCAATGGAGAAACTGCAAAGAATCAGTCAGTACCTGACAAGGAAGAAACAGTGCAGTTCTGAAGCGAATATGGATAAACCCAAAGAAATACAACAAGGGATGCAGCTTGGTTAAAGAGCGGGGATGCAAAATAAAACAGAAGGTGAATGAAAAGAACTAGTAATAACAACAAAAATGGTAGAAAAAAGAGCAAGGAGGAAAATCAAAAATTGGTCAGCACCGGAGTGGAAGATGAACTGAATGGGTTTGGTTGAAACATATAACTGTTATTACACCCACTCATTGCCAAGCAGTTCAAACAATATACTACAAGGAGGAGAAATTGAAAAGTGGCTAACAACTGGGAAAACCTAACTAATAATGAAAAATCCAGCAAAAGGGGCAACACCAGGTAACTACAGGCCAATTACCTGCTTACCAACAACCTTCAAATTACTAACTGGTGTGGTAGCTGATGCAGTACAACAGCATCTAGTTGAAAACAATCTCTTTCCACCTGAGCAGAAAGGAAACCGCCCCAATAGCAGAGGAACAAAAGATCAACTCCTAATAGACAAAAAGATCTTGGAAAACTGCAAGAGAAGGAAGACCAACCTGAATGTGGCATGGATTGACTACAAAAAGGCATTTGACTCTCTGCCACTTGATTGGATAATAAAGTGCCTAGAAATAACAGGAGTCAGTAGAAACATCAGAAAATTTGTGCAAAGATCGATGGCACAATGGAAGACACAGTTGCAAATCAATGGTGAGAAGCTGGGAGAGGTAAATATCAAGAGAGGAATATTTCAAGGAGATTCATTGTCACCATTACTGTTTGTTATTGCACTGTTTCCTATGTCAACAATCCTGAATAACTCAGGACATGGCTATCAAACATCAAAAACATCTGCCAGACTATCCCACCTCCTTTACATGGATGATCTGAAGCTGTATGGAAAAACATCATCTGAAATAGAATCGCTGCTCAACACTGTCCGTATATATAGCCAAGATATTGTAATGGAGTTTGGCTTGGACAAATGTGCCACACTTACTATCAAACAAGGAAAAATAGTGAAAACTGAAGGAATCAAGATGCCCCACGAAAATAACATTAAGAGTCTGGATGAGGAAGAGTACTACAAATACTTGGGTATCCTTCAAGCTGACAATATCAAGCACACTGAAGTCAGGAAAAAGATTAGAGGTGAATACATCAAGAGAGTGAAGAAGATCTTAAAGTCCAAACTCAATGGAGGAAATACCATAAAGGCAATCAACACCTGGGCAATCCAGTCATTAGGTACACAGCTGGAATAGTGGACTGGACTCAAGCAGAACTAAAAGCAATGGATAGGCAGACCAGAAAAATAATGACAATGAATCATGCCATTCATCCACGCAGTGACATTGATAGACTTTATCTACCAAGGCAAATAGGTGGGCGTGGAAGGCTACAAGTACATCAGATGGTTGAAGAAGAAAAAATGGCTTTGGAAGAATATCTGAAGAACAATGATGAAGATGCACTGAAATTAGTATATCAGGAATGCTTACTAACTACTGGAGAGACCAAACTGGCCTACAAGAAAGACCAAATGAAGAACAGAATAGAGGCATGGGAAGACAAAGCACTACATGGCCAATACATGAAAAAAATAGCTGGGAAAGCAGATAATAATAAAACCTGGCAATGGCTAAGAGCGGGAAAATTGAAGAAAGAGACCGAGGGACTAATTCTGGCTGCACAAGACCAAGCCTTAAGGACAAATGCATATAAAGTCAAAATTGAGAAGACAGCAACAGACAGTAAGTGACGCCTATGCAAAGAAGCTGAAGAAACAGTGGACCACCTGGTAAGCTGTTGCAAGAAGATTGCACAGACTGACTACAAGCAGCGGCATGACAAAGTAGCAACAATGGTCCATTGGAAGATCTGCAAAAAATATCATTTGCCTGTAAGCAAAAACTGGTGGGATCATAAAATAGAGAAAGTCATAGAAAAATGATAAAATTAAACTGCTCTGGGACTTCAGAATTCAAACAGACAAGCACCTGCAACATAACACCCCAGACTTAACAATTGTCAATAAGAAAGACAAAAAAGTCTGGATAGTGGATGTGGCAGTGCCTGGAGACAGCAGAATAGACGAGAAAGAACTGGAGAAGATAACAAAATACAAAGACCTACAAATAGAAATAGAAAGACTGTGGCAAAAGCAAGCAAGGGTAGGACCAATAGTCATAGGCTCCTTGGGTGCAATCCCAAAACAACTGGAGCGCCACTTGAACACCATTGGCATTGACAAATTCGCTATTAGTCAATTGCAAAAGGCAGCCTTACTAGGAACTGCTTCCATCCTGCGATGATATCTGTAATACCATCAAACATCCACATCTACCTATCCCAGGTCCTGGGTAAGGACTCGATAGGTAGACAAATGCCAAATCCAGTCTGAACATCTGGCTGACTGTGTGATGATCCATAATAATAATAATAATAATAATAATAATAATAATAATAATAATAATAATATCATCCCAGGTCCTGGGTAAGGACTCGATAGGTAGACAAAATGCCAAATCCAGTCTGAACATCTGGCTGACTATGCGATGATCGATAATAATAATAATAGAAATAGAAAGACTGTGGCAAAAGCAAGCAAGGGTAGTACCAATAGTAATAGGCTCCTTGGGTGCAATCCCAAAACAACTGGAGCACCACTTGAACACCATTGGCATTGACAAATTCGCTATTAGTCAAATGCAAAAGGCGGCCTTATTAGGAACTGCTTCCATCCTGCGACGAAATCTGTAATACCATCAAACATCCACATCTGCCTATCCCAGGTCCTGGGTAAGGACTCGATAGGTAGACAAAATGCCAAATCCAGTCTGAACATCTGGCTGACGTGCGATGATCAATAATAATAAAAAAATATCATTTGCCTGTAAGCAAAAACTGGTGGGATCATAAAATAGAGAAAGTCATAGAAAATGATAAAATTAAACTGCTCTGGGACTTCAGAATTCAAACAGACAAGCACCTGCAACATAACACCCCAGACTTAACAATTGTCGATAAGAAAGACAAAAAAGTCTGGATAGTGGACGTGGCAGTGCCTAGAGACAGCAGAATAGACGAGAAAGAACTGGAGAAGATAACAAAATACAAAGACCTACAAATAGAAATAGAAAGACTGTGGCAAAAGCAAGCAAGGGTAGTACCAATAGTAATAGGCTCCTTGGGTGCAATCCCAAAACAACTGGAGCACCACTTGAACACCATTGGCATTGACAAATTCGCTATTAGTCAATTGCAAAAGGCGGCCTTATTAGGAACTGCTTCCATCCTGCGACGATATCTGTAATACCATCAAACATCCACATCTGCCTATCCCAGGTCCTGGGTAAGGACTTCGATAGGTAGACAAAATGCCAAATCCAGTCTGAATCTGGCTGACTGTGCGATATCAATAATAATAATAATAATAATAATAATATAATAATAATAATAATAATAATAACAATATCATCCCAGGTCCTGGTAAGGACTCGATAGGTAGACAAAATGCCAATCCAGTCTGAACATCTGGCTGACTATGCGATGATCGATAATATAATAATAGAAAATAGAAAGACTGTGGCAAAAGCAAGCAAGGGTAGTACCAATAGTAATAGGCTCCTTGGGTGCAATCCCAAAACAACTGGAGCACCACTTGAACACCATTGGCATTGACAAATTCGCTATTAGTCAATTGCAAAAGGCGGCCTTACTAGGAACTGCTTCCATCCTGTGACGAGATCTGTAATACCATCAAACATCCACATCTGCCTATCTCAGGTCCTGGGTAAGGACTCGATAGGTAGACAAAATGCCACATCCAGTCTGAACATCTGGCTGACTGTGCGATGATCCATAATAATAAAAAAATATCATTTGCCTGTAAGCAAAAACTGGTGGGATCATAAAATAGAGAAAGTCATAGAAAATGATAAAATTAAACTGCTCTGGGACTTCAGAATTCAAACAGACAAGCACCTGCAACATAACACCCCAGACTTAACAATTGTCGATAAGAAAGACAAAAAAGTCTGGATAGTGGACGTGGCAGTGCCTGGAGATACAGCAGAATAGAAGAGAAAAGAACTGGAGAAGATAACAAAATACAAAGACCGACAAATAGAAATAGAAAGACTGTGGCAAAAGCAAGCAAGGGTAGTACCAATAGTAATAGGCTCCTTGGGTGCAATCCCAAAACAACTGGAGCACCACTTGAACACCATTGGCATTGACAAATTCGCTATTAGTCAATTGCAAAAGGCGGCCTTACTAGGAACTGCTTCCATCCTGCGACGATACCTGTAATACCAGCAAACATCCACATCTGCCTATCCCAGGTCCTGGGTAAGGACTCGATAGATAGACAAAATGCCAAATCCAGTCTGAACATCTGGCTGACTGTGCGATGATCCATAATAATGGAATAAAGTTGGAGAAAGGGGTAGGATAGGATGACAATACTTGTCTTTCTCTAAGATATGCTTGGTGTAGATCAGTGATGGCGAACCTTTTAGAGACCGAGTGCCCAATCTGCAACCCAAAACCCACTTATGCATCATCGGATGCTGGGTGGGTGTGGCCCATTGGGTGGGTGTGACCCATTGGGTGGCCATGGCTGCGGTGGTAATGGCAGATTGGGTGGGACTAAAAAGTTCAATCAAATAAATTGCAACTTTGCAAGATTTTTTTTCCCGACGAGAAGTTGAAATTGACAGATTGAACCTTTTTTTTTTTGCACATGGCAGCGGAGGCCTAAAGAGAAAAGGTTTTATAAAACTCAGCTGAAGGCCTAGAACTGGGGCGATGGCGCGTGTTCCCACAGAGAGGGCTCTGAGTGCCGCCTCTGGTGCCATAGGTTCGCCACCATTGGTGTAGATATTTTCAGTCCCACAATGGAACTTCTTAATCATGTTTTCTGGGGCAGAATTTCCAAAAATGTGGTGACATCCATTATATATAATAGGCTGCCACAAACCTATTCTCCAAAGAATCTGAAGGCAGAATAAGAAGTAATGGCTGGAAACTAATCAAAGAGAGAAACAACCTAAAACTAAGGAGAAACTTCCTGACATTTAGAACAATTAATCAGTGGAATGATTTGCTTCCAGAAGTTGTGGATGCTCCAACATGGGCGGTCACCAAGCTGCAGGAATAGTTGGCGAGTGTGGGAGCACTAGGGCTGCTGCCAATGTCACGCAGGTGCTAGTGGCCTTTTGTGCATGCATGCAAGTGTTAGCCACCCATTTGTGCATGTGCATAGGCACTAGCAGCCCATTTACAGGCACTAACAGCCTGCTTGCACAGGCATGCAGGCGGCATACACCAGCATGGCCGCAGGTGTGTGGGTCCTAGTGCCGCTATGATGCACGCGCTTATTTGCCCATGCCTACGCGCACTTGCACATTTCCCTGCTCCTCCCTTTTCCTCTGGGCTGCCAACCCGGAAAGGATGGGAGCTCTTGTATAGGACAAGCATTTGTCTGAAATGATCTAGGGCTTCCTACTTGAACAGGGGATTGGAGTAGAAGACCTCCAAGATCCTTTCCAATTCTGTTATTTTAATATTCTGTTTTTCTGTTATATTTCTTAGCAATAATTTTTATCTCTCATGAAATGCAAAATTTGCAAGAGCAATCTATCTGACAAAACCTGTATTAATTACTTAAACTTAAAAAATATGAATATATTCCTGCAAAGTAGAATTATGCCTTTGAACATAAAAAAAAATATTAACTCAAAGGTTTGGAAGTTCATTAAAAATCAAGCTCAGCACCATTTGGTAAATCACAGCATGGAACTGTAAATCCTATTGCCTACCATTAGCATTAAATTTCTCACTTATCTCTCTTATCTTTTAGCTTCGTTTATTTCTGAAAAACCTCCATTTCAACAATAGTGCTGGGGAAAAAATAGCTTTCAATGAGAATGGAAATCCGGCAGCAGCATACGATATCATCAACTTGATTACTTTCCCCAATCGATCCTTTCAGAAGGTCCAAGTTGGACATATTGAACCTCAGTGTTCTCAGAAGGAAGACCTCACCATTAATACAACTGCTATTGTATGGAATCCAAATTTAAGCAGGTGAATTTTAAAAAAACAACTAAAATGGTGATATTTTCTCAATTTCTGGAATTTTAAACAAGTATACTCAAAGTGGTTCCAAGGTCATTTGAAATCTTCCTAATGATGTTAGAACAATTTTGTATCCTGGAAAAATGAAACAATTCTCAATTCTACATTATCCTTTCAGATTGTAGGAAAGAGAGCTTTGCTGGCTAGGGTCATGGACATTCTGGGTCCAGAGGACTTTCCCACTAATGGTTTTATCTGACTGTTTAGTTGATGGTTGAATCAGTTTGAGAACCAAAGCATGAAAAAGGTCAGCACATCTATTTACCACTTCAGCCTAACCTACACATCCCATCTCCCTGGAGTTTTGCAGGGCATATTTCTCTTGCCACTCACAGTTTTTGCTTCCCATAGCCAATTTAAAAATCTGGGGACAGCTGCTGGCCATTTTGATATAGTGGTTTTTTCAAGTGATGTGCTTTGAAAAACTATAGTAAATTTACTGCTTTACAGAAATGAATAGCTTTTCAGCAGGCACTGATACTATGCATTTTGAAATACAGGCAAAATTGGACTAATGTGCTATCCTGTTTTATTGCTCATCACAGAATAGGAGAGATTAATTGGACATCTACCAAAGCTGACTATCGCCCCAAGTCTTGCGCTCACCTCACCTGCATTTACTTTCCTGATTGGCATAATTTGTTCTCGTATGGTAGCATCTGCATTGGGAATGCCCCCTTGTACATCTCAGACGCTGCATTCTACTGCTTGTGAAATGCTTTGGACATATGTCAGGCTGTTACATGTGGTTGGTCTTATACCTTCCCTTCTCTCCCCACCGTGTTCCACAGACATCTTATGACAAATGATTGTGGGCACCCATTCTGCTTGAATTGATCTCCAGCTGTTTGTCTTGCTGGTTACTCCAGTGGCTTTTCACCTTGCCTTATAGTGTTCTGATGCAACTCTTTTTGTGTGACAGTGGATGGTTGCTGTTGAAATTCAGAATTGTGGAGTGTTGGTGGCCTTGTGATAAAATGTGGTTTCTAAGTATCCCAAAGATGCTTTTTCATGCAGCAACTGGACTTTCTTGTTTTTCTTTGAAGATATTTCACTTCTCATCCAAGAGCTGAAGAAGCTTCTTGGATGAGAAGTGAAACATCTTCAAAGAAAAATAGCAAAGTCCAGTTGCCTTGTAAAAAAGAATCTTTGGGATAACCATGACCTGGATAACTGAGAATCTCCATAGACATTTAGCTCTAGTTTCTAGGCTTCCATCTTCTGGGTTTACAAGTACATCAAAAAATCGTAATTGCCTAGCTGTTTTTTCTTCATTGTGAAATGTATATTAGGAAGGATGGAGTTCAGTATGGTATGAAAATCTGTAAGTGTATTTCTCTTGACGATGACAAATATCTCATCCACATAGCGGCACCAGAATTTAGGTGTGTAGTTCTGAAATGAATGGTGTTCTAGTTCACCCAGGACTGTTTCTGTAATGATTCTGTCATGGTTCCGACAGACAGAGACAAATAAAGCAGAACTCCAAGGCTTGAAACTTCCTCAAAGAACATGTTTATTAGTTACAAAGTGTCAGCATGGTCAAGAGTGAAACCAAGTCTGGATACATACATAACAATTCCCCAATAAAAAGTTAGAAATCCCACCCATAAAGCTATGCAAGCAACTATTGCTTTTTCTTGGATGAGAACCAAAACGTCTTCAAAGAAAAACAACAAAGTCCTATTGTCTCATAAAAAAGCATTTGGGATAACAATGACCTGGATGACTGAGAATCTCCATAGACATTTAGCTGTGGTTTCTAGGCTTCCATCTTCTGTGTTTATAAATGGTAATTGCCTAGCTGTTTCTTCCTCCATTGTGAACTGTATGTTGGGGAAGATGGAGTTCAATATGGCATGAAAATCTTTAACTGCATTTCTCTTGATGATGACAAAAATCTCATCCACATAGCAGCACCAGAATTTAGATATGTAATTATGAAATAGATGGTGTTCTAGTTCATGCAGGACTGTTTCTCCTGCAAGAACTCCTGACATTCATCAGATGAGGAGCCCCGAACTCATTTTTAGCCTCACACTGCAATGGACAAGGATACACATTCAATTTTCAGCTTTTAAGATTGTTGGATCAGCAGGGACAAAAACAGCCAGGGAAGTGATTGAAGCCTGGGAACGGTCTCCTGGTCAGTCATTAGGAATGATGATTTACATTTAGCCTAGTACTTAAAAGGTGAGGGCTAGGCAGCATAAGTTAATGACTTAAAATCCAGCCATCAACATCTAAAAAGCCACTTACCACAGGCACTATAAATACCACACACAGAACAGCACATACTATGTTAGAGAGAAGTTCCTAGAAGATGGGCTCAGCACAAGTCCAAAAGCTTGGAATAAAAAAAACCTCAGGTCCCAGAGACCGACCCAGATTGGATCCTTCAACATTATCCTGAGACACACATATCGGCCTTCATTTGTGAGTACATTTATTATACATGGAGAATCAGGACACCACTCTTCAATGGCAATAGGAGATAATAGGAAAAGAATAGCAAATGATAGGTAGAAATATTTTTGCCATCAGCTCAAGGAAGTGAGGAAGACTGAATATGGAAGTCTTTACCAACCAAAATTCTTAGAAATTCAACATTTCCCATATAAGCTTATTTCTTATTATTAATCATATTAAGACATCTCATTAGGTTTGTGATAGATTCTTTCACGACCCTCTTCAGGACATTTGAAATTCTCTTATGTATGATGTACGAGTTGTGAAGGAATTTCTATCCAAATTTTCAATAGCAGTTACAACACTCTTCAGATGTTTACCTCTATTCTGACTGAATCTAGCAATAAATTCTAGGAATTCAAAATTTTGCATTAAAGAACTTACAAGAAAATGACTGCTTTAGCATTTATTTACAGAGAATGACTGCTGACAGATTGAGTAAAAACCAGATTATAATTCTTCTTAATTATTTCTTCTTTCCATTCCCATTAGACACCACCTTCTGCCACTTGTGTAGACAGTTGTTATCCTGGGTACCGGAAATTAATTAAGGAGGGGAAACAGATTTGCTACTATGACTGTGTCCAATGTTCAGAGGGAAGCATTTCCACCATGGTTGGTAAGAAAAAGAGATCTACGTTAATACTGTATCTCTTTAAAAATACATTATTCTCTAATCAAGTTTGGGTTTTTTAATATAATTTTAAACACAAGAATAGATTGATTGGGATCTCTCACCTGCCTTGTTTTCTTTCTTCTTTTTTTAAATAGAAGCTTTTCTTTTTTTAGGTGTGTAATCTCTTCTTCAAGAAACATGGCATATTAAATAAACTTTTAAAAAGATTTTCCTAAGGCACAATTTTTGAAAGAGGTTTATTTTCTTTATATGAAGCCAATTCTACTTATCAGAGTCAAGTGGTAATATGGAAACTTGCTCAGAATACAACCATACTTTTATGTGTGAAGATTCCAAAAACTGTTCCAGCAAGGAATAATTGTTAAAACCTAATATCAATTCAATGTGTAGAATTTTTAAAGATCTTATTTATGGTTTTTAGATTCCAAGCAATGTGAGAGGTGCCCAGAAGAACAATATCCAAATGAGAAGCATCATCACTGCATTCCCAAAATTATCACCTACTTATCCTACAAAGAATCCCTGGGAGAAATCCTGACTAGCTTTGCTGTTTCTTTTGCTGTAAAAGAATAAAAGAGCTCTTAATGTAAGAAACTTCACAAACACGCAATAACAAGGAAAAATGTGCACTCTTATTTCTGGATGAAGACGTCTTTATCTTTGATCCATAAATTGAAAACTACATTCAGAAATATAGTGGCTAGGATGGAAACTGCAAATGCCTCAGAATGCTACACTCTATTATAAAAAGATCTATAAAGATATAAAGCTATATAGCTTTTATGAGTGACATTGCTAATAACAAATCACTATTTTGTTGAAATACCCAGGCAGAAAATCTCCTCAAGTACAGAAGTAATTTGGATGGCCTGACTTTATAGCTTCATAGCTTGATAGCTATATTTTATTCAGGAATCGATGTCTTCTTCCATTTTTGAATGCAACAACTTGTATAAAGCTCCATAGCAATTTCAGCACTCTCTGCACAGTTGACCATGTAAGCATTACTTGCATATTGCCCCAAATAATCTAGGTGCTCATTTGCCACTAATTTGTGGCTCCTTGAGTTTCAGTACAAATATAAACATGAAGCTGGAGAACAAACATCTTAAAATCAGTTAATATATTTTTCCTCTATATCAGCAGTGTCAAACTCACAACATCACATGACGGGTCATGACATATTGTGACTTTTTTTCCATTGCTGGCAATGGGGTGGATGCTGTTTTGCTAGGATGCATCTGGCCCGGGGGCCGGCAGTTTGACATCCCTGCTCTATATAATGAAATTAGCTAATTTTTTTCTTTTAACAACCTTGCAATCCCTTGCATCAGGGTGGAGTTGGGGCAACTGAATGGAACTCAAGTTTTTACTGGCCAGATGCCCTTCCTGATGTCTATGCAGAGTTCGCAGCAGACAATTATTCATTGTGCCCAGAGAGAGAAATATCTGCCACTACACATAGGATCAAACCCACAACCTCCTGATTATGAGAAGGGAACTCTACCTCTAGGTCACTTCACCCCTCAATGACATTAGCTATTTAGTTGTAGAACATCTAAAATTGTAGAACATCTTTACATCTCTCCTGTGCTTCTACTTTATCTTTTAGTAAGATGCTGAAATCTTCCATTCTAACATGTTAAAGACAAAATGAGTGTTTAAGGGACAAAGTGGAAATATGTGTCAGTATAGTTGTATTCTCCAAAAATGAAAAGAACAGAAGAAGAGATAATTATTCTTTATACTTCTTCAAAAAAAATCAAACTAACAACTGACAAATACAGTGGTACCCTAGTACTCATTGTTAATTTGTTCAGGGAAGCATGATGAGGACTCAAAACGATGAGTACGAAACAATTTTTTCTCATAAAGAATAATGGCAGCCAATGCCAAGAAGTTCAAGCTTGTGCATCAAACAAACAATGAATACCAGCACAAAATGTTCATGTCGAAATGTATTGACTACCAAATTTGATGAGTTTGAAACCAGTTGAGTACCAAGGTACCACTATATACTTTACTTCATTCATTCATTCATGGAAACTAATTCCTAAGAGAAGGGAGTCGTCAAACTAGCACTTTGCTGCTATGCAAAAAATTATAGAACTATATCTGTATGGTCACTAAGCTTTTGAGTGAAAAAATTATGCTAGTTTATTTTAATGTTATTATTTCTATTGTATTTAATGCATGATTTATTACATATATGCCATTTTTAAAATCACTGAAATTTCTGTATTTCTTTTTTCAATAAAAGTGATGTAAGAGTTTGGAATAATATAAAGCAAGGTGCCTACCTAATATATCTCTTTGCCATTTTAAGAAGTTTTTTTTTAGAAAAACAATGACTATAAGACCAACCTGATGGACCTATAGAAATATGGTTTAGTCATAGTGAACCTAATTTCAAGCTGAAAGAAGGATTGCCGTTCCTCATCCTTCACAGAGGATGGTGAGTTTTGAGAGAGGACCAAGCCTCTTCTTTTCCACTGCTTCAGGCAACGATGCATGAGATCCCTCTCTCAAAACTCACCACCTCTTTCAAAGTGAATCAAGATCAAAGCCTTCCAACCAACTATTCAACCACCATGATAGAGCAGAACTCAGCAGCTCTATCTGTCTCTTTCAGCAATGAACAGGAAGAAATGGTGACAGGAAGTTGCCCAGGAGTCCAGGGGGAGGTAACATCCACACCCAATTTTAATCAGTTAAGTAGCAGGTGCCTAAAAAGTGATCCCCATTCTCCACAGTTCATCCAATTGCCCTTTTATTAGAACAGAGTTCTAATAAAACTACAGAGTTTCTTTTTCCAATATGACCATTTCAGCAAAGCGATGGGCAGAAGAAATAAGTATTTTTTATGATTAGGAAGTTGTGAGAGGAGAAGGGAGAATTTATCTCTTCTTCCTTTTAACCAGCATTGCTTTCTTTGGATAGGGAAAGCAAGACTAGGTTCCCCAAATATGTTATGATCCCAAGATCATTTCTTTCTTGCTTGATGAGGAGTAGCCAAGAGATGGGTTTGGACCATAACATTTCATCAACTGGAAAATTAGTTGAGTAGCTTTGGGAAAGGGATCTGCCTACCTCATAATTGTCAGAATTAAATAATTAAACTTCTTTTTTGAGGAAAGCACAGAACACTTAAACACTTAACAGTTTAACTTTACTGTTAACAACAACTTCATGAGGCTCAGTAGGTTGCATTATGAATCACTCAGATGATAATTATTGTAATCTACAACCTTAGTTATGCATAAAAGCAACAGAGACTCTCTTTCATTGTTGCAGACAAAGTGCTGTGATGAAGATGTGCCTGCACTGCTCTGATTGGAGCCAAATTCCTTTGGCATTCAAAAGGACTCAGATATTTTGCCATGTGTTTCTACTCTCTGTCCTTTTCCTCCAGGCTTCTTTCAGCAAGACCTTTAACCCCACGAGTGGTGACAAAGAACATTTTAAGCTTAATTTCCCTGCCCTCTCCAATGATATAATCATTGGAGAATTTGTGTCTACTGTATATCCTGAATTTCCTTTACTCCACTTTGTGGAACACCCAGAAGGATCCTTGCGTGGAAGGCAAGTACTCTTTTGAAAGAAACCTTTCAAGTTTTTTTTAATGTGATTGAATTCAAGAGATTCACATTAAACTTTTTCCACTGTAGATGAAAATCAAAACTGGTTTAAGCATGATTCTTATTTATAAATCTCTCTTAGTCAGGTGCTAGAATATAGCTGTTGAATGTAGCCTTGTAGATTCCTGGTTTTTCATGTGGCTGTTGCTACACAAGAATTAATCTGATCATAAGTTTAATTTTAAAAATATTGTTCCTCTATTTTTTATTTTGTAAGCAAAAAGAAAAAGAATCCTTGTCAAAAATATCTAGCATGATATTTTAATAAAATTTATAAATATATATCTATGATTCTCATAATATATAACGATATCTTTAGGATTTTATCATTTATTCCTTATTTGCAAACCAAATATATACCAAGACTTTTATTTTAAATAGATTATGGTTGTTTGAGATTTCTATTTATCATGCAGTATGTCTTCTTAGTACTTTAAGGCATAGAAAGGTGGGTCATTTTTAAATATATGAGTGTGATCAAATGTTACAGTACATTTTGAGTATTTGGATTGCCTTAACAGTTCGCACAATTCATCAGTTTCTGCCCTCCAATTCCATTGTTATGCTATACATAAGAAATAATCCTTTTAATTGCATTAAAACCCTGTTTTAAACTTCTCAAAGTATGATCACAGATGACCACTTGATCCTCAAGTGACATTCAGACATTCTACCTCAGCTCCTCATTCCATGCTTTCCTCACCTCTGGAATATCTTAAAATTTAAGAATGAAGGTTTTATTCTTTTTCAAAGAAATCCTTCAGAATATGAGTGCACTCTTCACTTCTCTAATACTCATTAAAGCAGACAAATACATCATTTTAGGCAAAGAGAAAAGCACTATCAAAGAAATCTATCTAAATCCAATCCTTGCCACATTCTAAGATTGTAGAACTAACTGAAACTCTTCTTGCAGGCTGTTGCCTAAAAACCTACAGCATATCCTAGCCTTCAATTTTGCCATTCAGGAGATCAATATGAATGAGAACTTGTTACCCAACATCACCTTGGTCTCAAAGGTCTATGACAATGGTTTTCAAGCACTGAAAACCTCTGAGAACCTTTTGACTCTTTTCTTTGTTGAAGGCCGTTGTCCCCTCAATTACAGGAGGGGAAAGGAGCAAAACATCATGGCTGTCATTGGTGATCTCCCTTCCCAGAACACCATACAGATGGCCAACATATTAAATGCCTACAAAATTCCACAGGTAAGTAACCGGGCTCACATAAACACACAAGGAAAGAAAGAGTGATGGTTAAAAGTGGAGAGAACCGCTCAAAAACAGCTGCAATATTGGGGAGCTGATTTGGGGTAGTTTTTTATTTATTTATTTATTTATTTATTTATTTATTTATTTATTTATTTATTTATTTATTTATTTTTCCAGAGAAATGTAATGTATCATTTACTATTAAAACCACAGTAATTCTTAATAGGCACAAACATCATATTTAGTTTGTAAGAAATAGTGTATGTATCATTGTTTCTGTCTTCTTCATCTTCTTTTTTCTTCTTTGGGTGTTGAGAAAGATACAAAATTCTGGTTCTTGCACTTCTGGTGGGCTCAACCACTGTTAATTTATGCTGTAATAATATGACTGATAATGTATCTTCTGGGTGTGCCTCAACTTCTTTGACTTTCTCCTCTTTCTGTAAATGCTAAAACAATGTTAAATACATTTATCAGTAAAGCACTACTTATCTTAGCCTTATAATATAAAATGCCAGATGAATACTCTCAGATACTGTCAGGTCCTTAATGAATAAGACTCCTCTCTTGTTACTCATTCCTCTCTCCTCTCTATTTCTGGTTAGCACAATCAAAAACTGAGATGATTTTTGTCTAAAAAGTGTTGAATGGAATGCTAATGATAGTCTGGTTGCAAAAGCTCTGAGGAAAGATTTGTTGAGCCCCAGGTTTAGTGTTTGTCTCACCCATCAAGATTTTCTATGGAAAAACAGTGCCCCAAAGAAATGTACTTTTCCATTTTTTGATGCAATATTTAGTCTAAAAGTACACCATTATTATTCCTTCTCTGCAGCTCAGTTATGGCTCTTTTGACCTTGCATTGAGTGATAAAATGCAGTTTCCTTCTTTCTTCTGGATGACTCCTAATGAAAGCCTCCATTATGTTGGGATTATTCAGCTCTTGAAACATTTTGGATGGAATTGGATTGGCCTTCTCATCCCAGAAGACACCACTGGAGAGAGATTTTTCAGAATTCTGAGGCCACAATTAATTCAGAGAGATATTTGCATTTCTTTCATTCAATTTATTCCAAGACTGATAAATTATGAGCCCAGTACATTCCGGAAGAATAATCTAAATAACATAGCACTTTTCCTCTGGTATAGTAAAATCAAGGTAATACTTGTTTATGGAGACATGCAATCTATAGAAGGCTTACGAGTAATTCTTGAATGGTATGAAATTAGTAACAGTCTCCCATTAGAGAGGGTTTGGATCATAAGTGCTTTGTGGGATGTCACTTCTGTCTTTGAGCCTCAGAAATTCACAGCATTGTCCTTCAATGGCAGCTTGTCTTTCGCCCTTCACACAAATATGATACCAGGTTTTCAAGAATTCCTTGAGAATCTAAATCCATTTCACTCTAAAATGTATTTCCTACCTCAGTTCTGGAGTTCTGCATTTACCTGTTCATTTCCAGCGTACAATATATATGGACAAGGAAAAGGAAGCTGCACTGGGAAGGAAGATCTGCGGAGTCTCCCTGGAACTGTCTTTGAAATGGAGATGTCTGGTCAGAGCTACAATATTTACAATGCTGTGTATTCTTTAGCCCAAGGTCTCCATACCATGTATTCACCCAGAACCAGGAAGAAGATAATGAACAAAGGAGAGAAGTGGAATTTTCTGAAAGTCCAACCTTGGCAGGTAAATTATGGTGCCTCCTATTCTAATGGAAATGTAGCTTTAATCGCGTATTGATTTCAATTTTTACAACATTCATTAACAGTATATTTTTACCATCTGCATTTATCTGAAAGTGTCTCGTTGAACAAAACATGATTTTGTTTAGATTACAGAAGATTACTTGCTGAGCCCGAGGGTGGAGTCAAATGCATCATCAGTTTTGTGTCTCTATACCCCCATAAAAGACCTAAGTCCTGCTCCCTTGACTTTGCTCTGGTACCAATTCACCTTGACCATTAGTAGTTCATATTTTATTTATAGGTATAATGAAATAAACTTGTACGACTTATGAACTCAATTCTGGTTCCTGATTTCTTGCACCTGACAGGTCGGCATGCAACAATTAACAATACGAGGTTCTTCATTTAGCTATTCCATTAGAGTAGAAGAATTATATATCTAATATATATTTTAAATTGCTCTTTATAATTTTTAGTTGTCTAGACACTTGGTGGTAACCTCTGAAAGTGCTTATTCCTTGTTGCAATTTTGATTTTTTTTTTACAGATATTATTTTAGCTATATGGAAGTAATTTTTCCCCTAGAGGCCTTTTGCTCTCTTTCCAATCTTCAATCCAAAAAATTCTCAAATCCAGTAAAAGATTACCTTTTTTGCAGCATTTTGCGGCTGAGTAGAGAAAACAATGTACTGCAGCAGAGAGAAGAAAGAATTTCTGCAAAATAATAATAATGGAATGAAGTTGGAGGCAGGGTTATGATAGACTAAGAATACTTACCTTTTTCTAAGATATATTTGGTGTAAGCTGATTTAATCTGCAAAGGCCACAAAGAAACTTTTTAATCATGTTTTCTGGCACAGGATTCCAATAAATATGTTTTGTTATGATATCCATTAGATCTAATGGGCAGCCACAAAGAGTCAAGCCATTTTCCAAAGAAATTGGAAATTAATCAAAGAGAAAACCAACTAAAACTAAGGAGAAATTTCCTGACAGTTAGAATAATTGATCAGTGGAACGGCTTTCCTTCAGAAGTTGTGGGTGCTCCGACACTAGAGGTTTTTAAGAGATTGGACAGGCATTTGTCTGAAATGATCTAAGGTCTCCTGCTTGAGCAAGAGATTGGAGTAGAAGACCTTCAAGGTCCTTTCCAATTCTGTTATTCCAATATTCTGTTTTTCTGTTATGTTTCTTAGCAATAATTTTGTCTCTCATGAAATGCAAAATTTGGAAGAGCAGTCTATCTGACAATATCTGTATTAATTACTTAAACTTAAAAAATATGAACATATTCCTGCAAAGTAGAATTATGCCTTTCAACATAAAAAAATATGTTAGGAAGTTCATTAAAAATCAAGCTCAGCACCATTTGGTAAATCACAGCATGGAACTATAAATCCTATTGCCTACTATCAGCACTAATTTCTCACTTATCTCTCTTATCTTTTAGCTTAGTTTATTTCTGAAAAACCTCCATTTCAACAATAGTGCTGGGGAAAAAATAGCTTTCAATGAGAATGGAAACCTGGCAGCAGCATACGATATCATCAACTTGATTACTTTCCCCAATCGATCCTTTCAGAAGGTCCAAGTTGGACATATTGAACCTCAGAGTTCTCAGAAGGAAGACCTCACCATTAATACAACTGCCATTGTATGGAATCCCAAATTTAAGCAGGTGAATTTTAAAAAAACTAACTAAAATGGTGATATTTTCTCAATTTCTGGAATTTTAAACAAGTAAACTCAGAGTGGTTCCAAGGTCATTTGAAATCTTCCTAATGATGTTAGGAAAGATTTTGTATCCTGGAAAAATGAAACAATTCTCAATTCTACATTATACTTTCAGATTGTGGGAAAAGAGAGCTTTGCTGGCTGGGGTTATGGACCATCTGGGTCTAGAGGACTTTCCCACTAATAGATTTATCTGACTGTTTAGTCGATGGTTGAATCAGTTTGAGAACCAAAGCATGAAAAAGGTCTGCACATCTATTTACCACTTCAGCCTAACATACACATCCCATCTCCCTGGAGTTTTGCAGAGCGTGTTTCTCTTGCCACTCACAGTTTTTGCTTCCGATAGCCAATTCAAAAATCTGGGGACAGCTGCTGGCCATTTTGATACATTGGTTTTTTCAAGTGCTGTACTTTGAAAAAGTATAGTAAATTTACTGCTTTAGAGAAGTGAATAGCTTTTCAGCAGGCACTGATGCTTATGCATTTTGAAATACAGGCAAGATTGGACTAATGTGCTATCCCATTTTATTTCTCATCACAGAATAGGAGAGATTAATTGGACATCTACTAAAGCTGACTATCACCCCAAGTCTTGCCCTCACCACACCTGCATTTTCTTTCCTGATTGGCATAATTTGTTCTCGTATGGTAGCCTCTGTGATGGGAATGCCCCCTTGCACATCTCAGAAGCTGCATTCTACTGCTTGTGAAATGCTTTAGATATATGTCAGGCTGTGCCATGTGGTTGGTCTTATACCATCTTTCTTCCTTTTTCTCCCCACTGTGTTGCACAGACATCTTGTGACAAATGATTGTGGGCACCCATTCTGCTTAAATTGTTCATGTAGGTACCTCTCTCCAGCTGTTTGTCTTGCTAATTACTACAGTGGCTTTTCACCTTGCCATATAGTTGTTTGTGTGACAGTGAATTTTTGCTTTGAAATTTAGAATCTGTGGAGTGTTGGTAGCCTTGTGATAAACTGTGATTTGTAGGTATCCCAAAGATGCTTTTTCATGCAGCAACTGGACTTTCCTGTTTTAATTTGAAGAAGTTTTGCTCCTCATCCAAGAACTGAAGAAATTTCTTGGATGAGAAGCAAAACATCTTCAAAGAAAAATAGCAAAGTCCAGTTGCCTTGTATAAAAGCATATTTGGGATAAATATGAACTGGTGACTGAAAATCTCCATAGACATGTAGCTGTTGTTTCTAGGCATCCATCTTCTGTATTTACAAATGGAAATTGCCTAGCTGTTTCTTCCTCCATTGTGAACTGTACATTAAGGAAGATGGAGTGCATCTGTAAGTGCATTTCTCTTGATGACAAATATCACATCCATATAGTGGCACCAGAAATTAGCTGTGTATTTCTGAAATGAATGGTGTTTTAGTTCATGCTGGACTGTTTCTGTAATGACTCTGTCATGGTTCCGACAGACAGATAAATAAAGCAGAACTCCAAGGTTTGAAACTTCCTGTAAGTACATGTTTATTAGTTACAAAGTATTGGCATGCTCAAGTGTGAAACCAAGTCTGGATACATACATAACAATTCCCCAATAAAAAGTTAGCAATCCCACCCATAAAGCTATGCAAGCAACTACATTCCCCAATGCAGCTATTTGGTGGGCTTTTTCCACAATGCCTAGCCTGCAGGCTCGGGAACAACTGATGACCTTGGTTCCCATAGGACAAAAGATTATTATGACGAGAGAAGCACCTGGGCAACATCCTCCTCCCTCCATTCTATGTAGCAATGAGCAGGAAAATGGCTATAACCTTGCTCAGTTCCAGTGCTGATAGATTCCTGATATTGATCAGACAAGGAGACCAGAACTCATTGGTGGCCTCACACTGCAATGAACAAGGACACACATTCAATTTTCAGCTATTAAGATTGTTGGACAAGCAGGCACAAAAACAGCCAGGGAAGTGATTGAAACCTGGGAAACAGGCCCCTGGTCAGTCAATAGGAGTGCTGATTTACATCTAGCCTAGTAGTTAGAAGGTAAGGACTGGGCAACACAAGCAAATGATAGCTAATAACTTAAAAGCCAGCCACCAACATCTAAAAAGCCACTTACCACAGGCACTATAAATACCACACACAGAACAGCACATACTATGCTAGAAAGAAGTTCCCTGAAGATGGGTTACAGCACAAGTCCAAAATCTCAGAATACAAACTCTCGGGTCCCAGTGACCAACAGCAGCATTATCCTGGGACACATATATTGGCCTTCGTTCGTGAGTAAATTTACTATACATAGAGAATCAGGACACCACTCTTGAATGGCAATGCAACACAGACAATTGAAAAGGGATAGCAAATGCTAGGCAGGAATATATTTGCCATCAGATCAATGAAGGGAGGAAGACTAAATATGGATGTCATTACCAAACAAAATTAATAGAAATTACAAGAATATGATTGCTTTAGCATTTATTTATAGAGAATGACTGCTGACTGATTGACTAAAAGATAGATTATAACCAATTTTAATTATTTTCTTTTGCAATTCCCATTAGACACCACCTTCTGCCACCTGTGTAGAAAGTTGCTATCCTGGGTACTGGAAATTAATTAAGGAGAGTAAACAGGTTTGCTGCTATGACTGTGTCCAATGTTCAGAGGGAAGCATTTCCACCATGGTTGGTAAGAAAAAGAGATCTACGGTAATATCTCTTTAAAAATACATTATTCTCTAATCAAGTTTGGGTTTTTTAATATAATTTTAAACACAAGAAAAGATTGATTGGGATCTCTCACCTTTTTTTTCTTTCTTCTTTTTTTAAATAGAAGCTTTTCTTTATTTAGGTGTGTAATCTCTTCTTCAAGAAACATGGCATATTAAATAAACTTTTAAAAAGATTTTCCTAAGGCACAATTTTTGAAAGAGATTTATTTTCTTTATATGAAGCCAATTCTACTTATCAGATTCAAGTGGTAATATGGAAACTTGCTCAGAATACAACCATACTTTTATTTGTGAAGATTCCAAAAACTGTTTCAGCAAAGAATAATTGTTAAAACCTAATATCAATTCAATGTGTAGAATTTTTAAAAATCTTATTTATGGTTTTTAGATTCCAAGCAATGTGAGAGGTGCCCAGAAGAACAATATCCAAATGAGAAGGACCATCAATGTATTCCCAAAATTATCGCCTACTTATCCTACAAAGAATTCCTGGGAGAAATCCTGACTAGCTTTGCTGTTTCTTTGGCTGTAATCACAATTGTAGTGATGGGGACATTTCTCCGCCACCAAAACACTTCCATTGTCAAAGCCAACAATTGGGATATCACCTGCACTTTGCTTTTTTCACTCCTGCTGTGTTTTCTCTGCTCTTTCTTCTTCCTCGGATGCCCAGGGATAGTCACATGTCTCCTCCGGCAAGCAGTTTTTGGAGTTGTCTTCTCCATCGCGGTATCTTGTGTGTTCGCCAAAACCATCACTGTGGTTCTGGCCTTCATAGCCACAAAGCCAGGAAATCGCATGAGGTGGTGGGTAGGGAAAAGGCTGTCTGTCTCAGTCATTGTTTTTTGCTCACTTATTCAAACAAGCATCTGTGCTGTGTGGTTGACCCTTTCTCCTCCTTTCCCAAAGTTAGACATGCATTCCCAATTGGATGAGATCTTAGTGCAATGCAACGAAGGCTCCGAGATCATGTTTTATGTTGTGTTGGGCTACATGTGGCTTTTGGCCCTCATCAGCTTCATAGTGGCCTTCTTTGCCCGGAAGTTGCCCGACAGTTTCAATGAAGCCAAACTCATCACCTTCAGCATGCTGGTCTTTTGCAGTGTTTGGGTCTCCTTTGTGCCCACCTACTTAAGCACTAAGGGGAAATCCATGATGGCTGTGGAGGTCTTCTCTATCTTGGCCTCAAGTGGTGGCGTATTAGGTTGCATTTTTATGCCCAAGTGCTATATTATCATGCTGAGACCAGAGCTGAATACCAGAGAGCAGCTAGTTAGGAAAAAGACTAGTGTGGTTTCAAGTGCAGCGTAAATGCTGCCCTAATTCCTAATTTGGCTGAAGACAACATAATAAATGATTGGTCAAAGAATTTTATTTATGAATAGATGTCTTCTGCCATTTTTGAAAGCAATAACATTTAGACTTGTATACAGCTCCATAGCAATTTCAGCACTCTCGGCACGGTTTACCATGTAAGCATTACTTGCATATTGCCCCCAACAATCTGGGTCCTCATTTACCAACCTCAGAAGATTGGAAAGGTGAGTGAACCTTGAGCCCCATCAAGATCAAACTCCAGGCTGTAGGCAGACTTTGTATGCAGTACTGGCTTCTAACCTTATGCCACCAGGGCTCTTAATGTAAGAAACTTCACAAACACACAATAACAAGGAAAAAATGTGCACTATTTTTTCTGGATGAAGACGTCTTTTTCTTTGATCCATAAATGGAATACTACATTCAGAAATATAGTGGCTAGGATATCCACAATTAATCTTATTTATTAAATAAGATTTTGTCTTCTTTATATTGAATTACAATAAAATGCTAATATGATTTATAGTCATGTATTTATGTATCTTTCCAACACATTTTCATTTTAATATCATAATTTAAATTTCAGGGTATGGGGATCAGATTCAAAATTTTTGAAAATGCCAACACCTCAGAATGTTATGCTCTGATATAAAACATGATGAGTCAGACCATCCAAATTACTTCTCTACTGGCGGAAACATTTTCTGCCTGGGTATTTCAACAAAATAGTGATTGTTATTAGCAATTTTACTTCAGCTTACAATATTTACGCAATTTTATTATATTGTCAACACACTATCTTTGCTATCTTGTCCCTTATTTTATTTATTTTTTATTGAATTTATAAAGCTACCCACCACACATGGAAGGGAAATCTCAGTGATGCACAACAAAGAGGTAAAACCACAGATAAAAACCACAGGTATAAATATATATACAAATCATATGAACAGTAAATATAAAAACAGAAATGCAAATCCTAGGTGAAGGGAGAGTAAAACTAGCCATATCAGCAATAGAGCCATCTACACATGTCTCCCATTCCCTGAGAGTCGCAGGTCTGATGACATAATCAACTCTTGAGGGCCTTCAGGAATTAAACAGGATAGAGCTCATCTAATTTTAGGGATGAAGAATGTTCCATAAGCCGGATAACATATCAGAGAAGTTGTCAAGACTGCTAACATCATATGTTCTTGCTTGCCATATATGAAGAAGCAAACCTGTTTTATTTAGCCGAGTAGCATTTCTAGAGTTAAGACAGATAGCACATTTCATAGGGACCACTAAATACATGTCCCTATCTGATGGTCATGCATCCTCTAGCACAATGGTTCTTAACCTTTTTGAACGAATCGCCCCCTTGAGCCAATGATGAAATTGTCATCACCCCTCTCCCCCAACATAATCTCTCAATCACCACATAGGAAATAATTCTTCAATTTATGCAAACACTTGTTTTGTTTTCTTTAAAATTGTCATCAGGACATATCAATGCAAATAATTTATTTCCAATCTTTTTCTCATATCTCAACTGTATGAAAAATTTTGGTGCCACCCATCACTTTATTGCCAAACTCCGTGATATATGTATTTCATTATTATCTTATTTATTCAAGACACTTAAATGTAATGACTATTGAAAACAAAATTCAATTGCCAGAAAGTGAAATGCCCGAAAAGAAAAACAGTAATATTTAATGATTGAATTACAAGTGAAATTTAAGACGCAAAAAGAAATATAAAAAGGGTAGAGGCTGCTGCACAATGCACATGAAGATGAGCAATGCGTATTCACATAAGTACGGCATTCTGTAGTGAAGCTAGCTGGAGGAACATTTGAAAACACAATTCAATCCACTAATAGCAAGCGATCTGATGTTTTTGTACAACAGATATACAGCGATTCACTGTACGAAAAAGTCTCAAAAGTGTCTTGCTCCATTGTCCCCATATCGCCCCCTTTTCGTTCCTTTGCCATGTCGCCTCTTTTTGTTCCATCGCCCCCCTGAAAAATGAAATCGCCCCCTGAGGGGCGATATCGCCCAGGTTAAGAACCACTTTTCTAGCTCATCTGATGAGGTGACCTGATGTAATCAGGGAGAGGCGGTCCATAAAATAGCCTGGCCCCATGTCATGAAGGAGTCATGTTTATTGCTTATTCTTTTTTTATTGTATTCCTCCTA
This sequence comes from Crotalus tigris, assembly GCF_016545835.1. NCBI lineage: Eukaryota > Metazoa > Chordata > Lepidosauria > Squamata > Viperidae > Crotalus > Crotalus tigris. The sequence goes on from NW_024100284.1 coordinate 44,882, forward strand.
GTGTTACATTGTTTGAGTTGGTGGCCTTATAAATCTAATAAACAAATACATCAACAAAGAAAAGATGCTGATAGGATCCTCACAGAGGATGTGGCTTTCTTTCAATAGAAAAATAGATATTGAGAATCAAAAGTACAATATGCTTGATGAGGAAAAAAAGTGATAATTAAAACAAAAATAGACCATCTGCACATCTCATCTTGAGGCAGGTAAATGAGGGATAAGACCAACTATGATTTCTCTATAATAGCCCTACATAGCACAGAAACTTACAAAGGTAGATTTCAGATGCCCAAATAAATGAGATTCTGAATGTACGCAATTGATTATGTGCCAGTCTCAGTGAAAAGAAAAGGAAACATAACTCTATTTGTTGGAATATTCATGAACAGGAAGAGTCATGTGGTAACTGAGTCAGCCAACGTGAGGAAAGTGCTACTGAGTCTTTGCAAAAAGGTATTGAGTTAGGAGCTGGATTTCCAGTCTCTGGTTTTGACTCTGTAAGAAGTCTTCAATTAAGCTATGTTACTGTAAAGAAAAATGGTATTGTAAATATTTTTATATAAATATAAAGTTATTTGAATCAGCTAAATGCAGTCAACTGTGAGAGCTTCTGATTTATTTTTTTACCAATAGAGAAATTAAAATTCTCTAACAGGTTATGGGCCCAGAGCTTACTAAGGACTGCATTGTAATTTAAATCTGGAAGAAATTGCCTGTGTTTAGAAAGTATAAGAACAAGGCAGAATTAGCAGAATGGCTGCAATGGAATTTAAAGAAAGCTGTGTGCCTCGTTTGGGCCAGAAGAATTACATTGTTTGGGCTGCAAAAATAGAATGTTTGCTGAAAGCAAAAGAGCTGTGGTATATTATTGAAAATCCACCACAAGTGTTTGCAGCAGTTGATCAGAAAAATCATGATACAGCAATGGCTTATCTTATCTTCAATTTAGCTGATGATCAATTTCTAAATGTTGCAAATTTAAATACTGCAAAGGAGATTTGGTTGAAGTTGAGAGCTGTGCACGCAAATGTTTCTGCATGCAATATAGTGCAATTATCAAGAAAACTTTACAGAGCCTGTTTGCAACCAGGTGAATCTGTGGAACAGCATTTAATTAAAATGCAAAGTTTATTTTTGGATTTAGAACAACGTGGGATTTAATTCCCTGAGTCCCAGAAGGTTTTATTGGTGTTGAATAGTTTAGATAAATCCTGGGACACAGTTTCTGCAATATTTGAGTGCAAAGAAGAGCAAGACTTAAAGTTTGAGGCTTTAAAGGCATGTTTGCTTAATGAAGAAGAAAAACGCCATTTTAGAAGCAGCCACGAGGAGGAGAAATTCCTGAGGAGGGGGTCCAGACTGCAAGTCTCCAGAGGAGAAGAAACAAGCAGATCAGACCCGGACCAAATTGCAAAAAAGGAGAAATTTTGCAAGCAGAGAGCTTGCTACATTTGTGGAGAAAAGACACATTTGCAAAGGAACTGTTTGCAAAGGAACTGTTTGCAGCAAAGGACATTTGTGCATGCAAAAAAGACTAATTTGCAAAAGGAACATTTTGGTGTTGCAAAAGTCTGCAATAATAACAACAGAGACAAGTGGCTAATTGATAGTGGGGCAAGTCAAACAATTGTTAATGACTCTAAATTATTTTGCAGGTTTGTTCCAGTAGTACAAGAAGTTGTGGCTTTGGCAAATGGCCAGGAAGCAAAAGTCATTGGAAAAGGCAATGTAAAAATTCCATATTTGGAATCAAAGTTTACCAATGTGCTTTGTGTACCTAAGATGGAACATAATTTGTTAAGTGTGTCTAATTTAGACAAACAAGGTTTTGAGGTCATTTTTGTAAATGGGAAATGTCTCATCAAAAGGAATGGGAATATTTGTGCAGAAGGCATAAAGGAAGATAATCTATATGTATTGCAGGGACAAAAGGTTCAATGTTCCCATATATTTAAGAATGTTGCAGAGCATGATTCATGTGTTCATCTTCTGCATAGAAGACTTGGCCATGCAAGCTTTAAAGTTTTGCAGCAAATGCAAGATTGTAGCACAGAGGTGCTACAACAATTCAAACAGTGGGTAAGTTTTGTAGAGAGAAGGTACAGACAACAAGTGTGTCAGTTGCAAACTGACAGAGGTACTGAATTTATGTCAACTAAATTCCAACAATGGTTGGGGCAGTTGGGGATAAGACACAGATGTACAAATCCTTACACAGCAGCAGAGAATGATGTAGCTGAAAGAAGGAATGGTGTTTTGCAAACAATGAAAGATTCATTATTGGAGGATTCTGATATGAGCAGGTCATATTGGGGAGAAGCCATATTGACTGCTAATTATATAGTTAACAGACTGTGGAGTTCCTCCATTAATAATATTCCATATGCCATTCTATATGGGAGAAAGCCATCACTGGCACATTTGAGAATTTTTGGAAGTACTGCATGGGTACATATTCCGAAAGCAATCAGAAGAAAGGGACAGCAAAAGGCAAGAAAGCTCAGGTTTGTGGGCTATGAGCCAGGGTCAAAAGGATATCGCTTTAGCGATGGAAGTAAAAGAATTATAATTTCAAGATCTGCAAATTTTGCAGAACAAAATTGGGACAGAATTAATGCAAATTCTGGGTATGTCTCACTTAATGACGGTGATCTGTTTAGTGACAATAATTCATCTAATGATAAAAAATGATGATTGAAGATGTCCACGTTCAGGAGGAGATGCTGAACAAGACATGAAGCCAGAAAGACTTGAGACACAGAAGCAGTTAATACCACGTAGGTCAGAGTGATGTAATAAAGGAATTCCGCCTGACAGGTATTCTGCTAGCAAGGTAAAGGTTTGCAATGTGTGGTATGAGCCAAGAAGTTATAAAGAGGTATTGGCATTACCAAAAGCTGAACAAGAAAAATGGAAGGAGGCCATGGATAAAGAGATGAAATCCATGGGAGACCATGAAGTATTTAAATCAGTGACTTTGCCACAGGGAACCAAAGCTGTGGGTTGTAAGTGGGTATATAAAAAAAAGGTATTGCCAAATAATGATGTACAGTATAAGGCCAGGTTAGTGGCACAAGGTTTTTCACAATTAAAGAATGTGCACTACGATGAAGTATTTGCGCCAACTGTGAAAAGTGAGAGTATAAGATTAGCACTGGCATTGGCAGTGGCATATAAGCATAAAATCTGGCACTTTGATATCACAACTGCATTCCTCAATGCTGAGTTAGAGGAAGAAATTTATATGATCCAAGCACCAGGATATGAAATTGCAAAACCTAACATGGTATATAAATTAAACAAGGCTATTTATGGGCTGAAGCAGTCAGCCAGAAACTGGAATATCTGTTTAGATACTGCTTTAAAGGATCTTGGATTTAAAAGTTGCAAAGCTGATAATTGTATATATACTGGACAGTTACAAGGAGGGAATTGTCTACTGTTATCATTTGTGGATGATCTTTGCTTCATCGCAAAGGATGCATCACAAGTCAAAGAATTTGCTGATAAATTAGGAAAGAAATTTGAATTAAAGAATTTGGGAGAAATAAAAAATTATCTCAGTGTAGAGATACAGAAAAATGAAAAAGGTGGTTATATTCTCAGTCAAAGGAGAAAAATTGAGCAGTTATTGGAGAAATATAATATGAAAGATTGCAATACTGCTCCCACACCCATGAGTGCAGATTTTTATAATAGTTTAAGTGCGGACAAAGGTGAAACCTGTGATCAAGAGATATATCACTCAGCAAAAGGGAGTTTGTTATATCTGTCACAGTGGTCCAGACCAGACATGGCTTGCGCAGTAAGCATTTTGAGTGGTTTTACTGCTGCACCTACAAAGTTACATTGGATGGGTGTAAAAAGGGTTCTCAGATATTTAAAGGGAACTATAAATTTGGGTCTTCAAATACAGATTACTGAGGAATTGAAATTAAAGTGTTATGTCGATAGTGACTATGCAAATGACATAAATACAAGGAAATCAAATTCTGGGATTATAATATTGTTTGGAGGGACTCTGATTGGATGAAAGTCCGGAAAACAAACAACTGTTGCTATTTCAACAGCGGAAGCAGAGTTTATTGCTTTATCTGAATTGTGTTCTGAAGTTACATGGCCAAAAATGCACTCAAAAGTTCTTCAGAGGACAATCTTACCGTTTCTTTGAAAATACAACAAACACTGGCAGTTTTATTGAAGAAAAAAAACTGACATGCTTCATCGCTCATCCCATCAGGTTACTCCAGAGGAACGGAAGCTGCCTGGCACTTCTTGGCTACTTGACTAAATGCTTGTTTCAAACCCCAGGCTTCTGAGTCAATCTCCAATTCAAGAAATGAGTTAAGCCTATGTTCAAAAGCAGTTCCATCAGCAGAGGACTTGTGAGAAGGCAGGTGCATATGACAGTGCAGGATAAAGAGATCTGGCTTGTATAATCCCACCAACACCATGCCTGTCCATTGTTTAGACAGTATGGATTTATCTGTGTCCTCCTCCATACTGGGGGAAAAGTATGCAGGTTCAGAGATGGGAAGAGAACACTTTCACTGAGCTGACAAGGAGCAATCTCGGACCCTGTCACCACTGCACGCAAACAGGGATCTTGAACTTTCTACCAAAAGTTCTCCAGATTGTCCCATCCTGCTCTAAAAAATCTTTGCCCAACTTCAGGAGTCTTCCCTTGAAAAGTAGTAACCAAACTCTCAATATAATTCTTAATGCTTTGTCACATGAATAGAACAAGGTATCTAATCCTGTTAGTATTTAAATCTGTATTCATTTAGCAAACTTATATAGCTTCCCATCCATACACAAATATATCTGAGCAGCTAATAAAGTATATATAAAAGCAAAATATAAACACCATTGGAAACATCATTTAAAAATCAATTGAGTCTCTTACAAGGCATGTAAGAATTAAACAACTTCCACCTCCATTAAAGGACTCCACCAATATTCTAGCCCCAATGACTGAAGAAGGAACCAAGTCTTCAAGATTTCTAGAAAGTCCAAATGGTTGGGACCATCTGAATTTTGGAAAGAAGCTTCACAGTACAGAAGACATATGTCCAGGATCCCACTCGGTATCATTGTTTCACAAAATGGATCCAGAATTTCCCAACCTGCCAGAACTGTGACACCACTGAAAACAGGCAGCCCTGCACATTACTATGTATCATGTAGAAGTTTAAAAATGACAACCAACATTTGATCAAGAGCATCCTATTGCATTACAGTCTGGTTTGGAAGCATTACTGCTTCAGACTGGAAGGCTATGCAGAGAATGGTGAGGATGGCAGAAAAGATTATTGGCAGTTCCCTTCCTTCAATCCAGGACATAGCATATAAGCATTGCTTGAGCAGAGTCCGCAATATTATCTGGGACACTACACATCCACTTCATAACCTGTTTTCCTTGTTACCTTCTGGGAGGAGGCTTCTGGGTATCCAAAACAGAACGTCCAGATTCAGTCTCACTTTTGTTCCATCTAGTATCAACGTTGTGAACTCTCAACCTTCCTCTTTCCACTAAATGGGGAAAAAAGTGGGCAAAAAAGTATTTAGTCAGCCACCAATTGTGCAAGTTCTCCCACTTAAAAAGATGAGAGAGGCCTGTAATTGTGATCATAGGTAGACCTCAACTATGACACACAAAATGAGAAAACAAATCCAGACAATCACATTGTCTGATTTGGAAAGAATTTATTTGCAAATTATGGTGGAAAATAAGTATTTGGTCACCTACAAACAAGCAAGATTTCTGGCTCTCACAGACCTGTAACTTCTTATTTAAGAGGCTCTTCTGTCCTCCACTCATTATCTGTATTAATGGCACCTGTTTGTACTTGTTATCAGTATAAAAGACACCTGTCCACAACCTCAAACAGTCACACTCCAAGCTCCACTATGGTGAAGACCGTCGAAGGACACCAGAAACAAAATTGTAGACCTGCACCAGTCTGGGAAGACTGAATCTGCAATAGGCAAGCAGCTTGGTGTGAAGAAATCAACTGTGGGAGCAATAATTAGAAAATGGAAGACATACAAGACCACTGATAATCTCCCTCGATCGGGGGCTCCACGCAAGTTCTCACCCCATGGGGTCAACATGATCACAAGAACGGTGAGAAAAAATCCCAGAACCATATGGGGGGACCTAGTGAATGACCTGCAGAGAGCTGCGACCAACGTAACAAAGGCAACCATCAGTAACACACTACGCCGCCAGGGACTCAGATCCTGCAGTACCAGACGTGTCCCCCTGCTTAAGCCAGTACATGTCCGGGCCCATGTGAAGTTTGCTAGAGAGCATTTAGATGATCCATAAGAGGATTGGGAAAATGTCCTATGGTCAGATGAAACCAAAGTAGAACTCTTTGGTAGAAACACAACTCGTCGTGTTCGGAGGAGAGGGAATGCTGAGTTGCATCCAAAGAACACCATACCTACTGTGAAGCATGGCGGTGGCAACATCATGCTTTGGGGCCATTTCTCTGCAAAGGGACTAGGACAACTGATCCATGTACAGGAAAGAATGAATGGGGTCATGTATCGTGAGATTTTGAATGCAAATCTCCTTCCATCAGCATTGAAGATGAAACATGGCTGGGTCTTTCAGCATGACAATGATCCCAAACACATCACCCAAGCAATGAAGGAGTGGCTTCGTAAGAAGCATTTCAAGGTCCTGGAGTGGCCTAGACAGTCTCCAGATCTCAACCCCATAGAAAACCTTTGGAGGGAGTTGAAAGTCTGTGTTGCCCAGCGACAGCCCCAAAACATCACTGCTCTAGAGGAGATCTGCATGGAGGAACGGGCCAAAATACCAGCAACAGTGTGTGCCAATCTTGTGAAGACTTACAGAAAACGTTTGACCTCTGTCATTGCCAACAAAGGATATATAACAAAGTATTGAGATGAATTTTTGTTATTGACCAAATACTTATTTTCCACCATAATTTGTAAATAAATTCTTTCCAAATCAGACAATGTGATTGTCTGGATTTTTTTTCTCATTTTGTCTCTCATAGTTGAGGTCTACCTATGATGATAATTACAGGTCTCTCTCATCTTTTTAAGTGGGAGAACTTGCACAATTGCCCCACTGTATATCATGTGTATATACGTATTATGCACGTGTATGGATAGATATATGCTTTCTTTGGAGAGCAGGCAACAGAATTTCAGTTTTAATGTGGGCCAGTATACTCATAATAAAAAATGACAAATACAATTGCACTGAAAACCAGACACAGCTTCCAAATGCTTTTGAAGGGCAGTTCCAAGTAAGTCCATTGCAATAGACCAACTGATAATGAGCATTGGATCCCAAATCAGCAATAAGTATAAATGGCACACCAGAAAAGTTTATGCAAAATTCTCCTGCCTCACCCGCCTTTTTCTCAAAAAGAAGACCTGAACCGTATAACCAACAGCCTCTTATCTTTCTGGATTTCCTTTATTTTTGTGGGATTAGATTAATTTTAATAGCAATCACCTCCTAGTGTCAACTGAAAGCAAAATATCTCAATTGATAAACTTCCTGTACACAAGACTGAACTATTTTCTTTAATAGAGCTACCAACTATCTGCTTTACAAAGAATCTTGGCCAATTTCCATCTTAATTTGATCAATAATTTTCATTTAATCATTGAAACAAAAAAAAACTTGAAGCTCCTTTTTAAATTTATTTTTATTTTTTGTTTCTGCACTATTGTATTTTCTTTTCTTTTTTCTTAATGTTAGTTTTTATGTTACTTTAAAGCTTTTAATAATATATATATTAAACAAAATGAAGAACGAATCTTACTCAGCAAAAAGCACACAATTAGCCTTCAACCATTCTCAATTTTTCAGCTAACAAATGAGCCAATCTCACTTTAGAATCTTTCAGAGATTGTCTGCATTACGTCTACCCTGGCATTGTGCCTTTATTTTGAAGCTACAAATCTTAGCTTCTTCTTATGCAGTATCAATCATTCCTTTTCCTTACCATTTGCTCCTTTTTATTTAATTCAGGATGTATTATAATAATATAGCATTTGGGAAGGAAAATACAATAAACCAAAAGCAGAGGTTAAGATGGAGAAAATCTCCACGGCTACCATCAATTTGCCCTTGGTGCTCAAGTAGGTGGGGATGAAGGAAATCCACCACTGCAAAACACCAACATGCTGAAAGTGATGAACTTGGCTTCATTGAAACTGTCAGGCAATTTCCTGGCAAAGAAAGCCACTGTGAAGCTGACAATGGCCAGAAGACCCATGTAGCCCAACACAATGTAAAATATCATCTCTGAGCCTTCGTTGCATTGCACTAAGATCTCACCCACTTGGGAATGCTTCTCTAATTCTGGAAAAGGGGGCTTGTTCACGAACCAAACAGCACAGATGGCAATCTGAATCAAAGAACAAGGCACAATAACCAAGATTGCTAGCCTCTTTCCCATCCATTTCCTCATCTTGTTCCCTGGTTTTGTAGCCACAAAAGCCAGAACCACAGTGATTGTTTTGGCCAGTACACAGGAAACAGCAACAGAGAAGGTGATACCAAACACAGCGTGCCTTAAAAGGCAGGTTTCCTTGCTAGGTCTTCCTATGAAGAAGAGGGAGCAAAGAAAACATAGCAGCAGAGAGGTGAGCAGGATACATGTGAGGCTCCAATTGTTGGCTTTCACAATGGGAGTGTTCGAGTGTAACCTGAAGATTGCAATCACAATAAGTGTGGTCAGAGAAAGAAAAAGTGCCAAAGATGTCAGAGCTGTTGCCAGGCCATCTTTATAGAACAGGTAAGTCATTACTTTGGGAATGCATTCTTGTTGATTTGTGTTAGGATACTGTTCTTCTTGGCAAGACTCACATTCATCTGCATCTGAAGATCACAAGCATAAATTCAGTATTTGAACTTTGTACTAATATTTTTCATACTTCCTGCTCTTTATATATTATTTGATGTAGAAAAGTTAGTATTGAACTCTACAAAAGTCTTTTAAATTGATGGTCCCCAATCTTTTCAGCTTTCTGGAACAGTAACAGCACCGGCAGTGGTGGGGAGAGGGAATAGTTTTGCACAAACAATGGGTGAGCACACACAGCTCCATTTGCATGAGCAGCAGGTGCACAAAGCTCACACAAATGGAGCTTCACGTGTTCATACATATGCCTGCACACTACTTGCATGGCCCAGTTCTGAATAGGCACACCTTGGGGGTTGGGGTCCCTGATTTAAAAGCACAAATCAATATAAGAATAGCCTTTGAATACACTACTGAAGATAATAAACCTTAATAAAGTCATTAGATGTATGTAAGGGAGAAAGCACAAAATAGAAAATTTCTGTATGTTTTCCTAGATAGATCTGAATTCTACACTTACCCATTTGTGTTGAGATCCTCCCTGAAGGACACTGAATGCAATCATAACAACAGATTTGTTTCCCCTGCTGAATTAGTTTGCTTTGTCCAGGATGGCAGCTCTCAACACAGGTGGATTTTGGCACCATCTGTTAATATTGTCCAGAAAAAAAGAGTCTATAGAACAAGAAATAGTTTTCTCCTCTCGCTGGTAATTCTGAATTACATACATTTGGAACAGATAGATTTTAGAAATTATGAATCAGGTTATTAATATCTTAGAAAGATTCCTAATTTCACAATTATCTGACGTTGGTAACTCTTTCTGCATTTTTCTTTTTCCCCAATATATTTTCTAAATTCAGCCCTCTCAACAAATTTCCTTGTTGTTCTCCAGATTACCACTCAAATGATACTGATATTAAGCGTAAGAAAATATAACAGTTCCAACCTGATGAAACGTGGGATTCCACATAACGGCACTTGCATTAATGATGAATTCTTTTCCAAGTTGAAAACTGGGATCGATTCTTCCAACTTGGACTCTCTGGAAAGATTCATTGGGAAATGTCACCAAATTGATAAGGTCATAGCCTATCGCTAAATCCCTCTCTTCATCGAGAAATATTTCATCTCCAACGTTATTGTTAAAGTGGACTTGTCTCAAAAATGAAAAGCTAGAGGGAAGGAGAAATAGGTTACTGCTGTAACGAAAAGTAACGGTCACTTGGAACATCAGTGATATGACATTTAAATGGAGATATGATGCAGTACTGAAAATTAGTGTTTTCGAAGTACATCAAGAATCGAAAATGTTTTATCCAGCAAGAACATGGATGGTTAACCATAACAGCAATATTTTTCATCTGAATCTGAAACCAGGGACTCATTCCATTCCGTCTAAACTATGTAAGATGACAGAAAGGATTTTTTTTTCCTTTTCCCTGAGAAACTACAAGTCTGCCTATCAAATTCATTCTCCAGAGACTCACTTCTCCCATTTTTGAATGACGTGGATAAATATTTTGTTTCAAAGAAATTAGGCTATAGTCCGTTCATTACTTTTTTATTTCTACCTAAATCATAACTAACTTACTCCTTTTCTGGAGCACTCCAGCTACAAGCAATTTAGGCCTTTTTACTCATTTGGGAGAAGTAACCAGTCCTTACTGTTTATTCCTCTTCTGATAGTGGGATTAAATATCTGGTTGTTTTTGCTAATTTGAGAATGAGCCAACCCAGAATGGATTAAATCAGGGCTTTTCAACCTTTTCTTTTTTTTATTAAAAATTTTTAAATTTTACAAAACAAATCCCTTCCCCAACCCCCCCCACCCTCCCATACCCTCCCCCACCTCCCCAGACCTCCCATACCCTCCCCCAACCTTCCCAGAGCTGAGTACAGGCTTAATTAAAATTTTTCAAAAAAACAACAACAAAAACTTAAAACACATATAAATCCTAAACAAATCTAAATACATTAAATTAAACAGGTTATCTTCTCTAAAAAATAATAATTACAATCATTAAACACATTATAATATACTCTAAACATTTTCTAATATCATACTTATATTATTATCCATCATTCTTTATAAACTCCCTCCAAAACACAAATTTAAACATTACTTTCTTTAAATATCTATATCTACAATATAAAATCTAATCTCTCCCTCTTTCTTTATCCTAAAACACAAAAATAAACATATAAACATTCATTATACCATTAAAACTAAATACTCTTTTAAATACTTAAATTAAATACTTAAACTTAAACTTCTTATCTCTGGATAAGAACTGGAGGTTTTTAAAAAGATATTAGACAACCATTTGTCTGAAATGGTATAGGGCAGGGGTCTCCAACCTGTGGTCCGTGGCCCGGTACTGGCCTGCGGTCTGTGAGTCACCAAACTGCAGGAATGGTTGGCGAGTGTGGGAGCGCTAGGGCTGCTGCCAGTGTCATGCAGGTGCTAGTGGCCTTTTGTGCATGCATGCAAGTGTTAGCCACCCATTTGTGCATGCACATGGGCACTAGCAGCCCATTTGCAGGCCCTAGCAGCCTGCTTGCACAGGCGTGCAGACGGCATGAAACAGCACAGCCGTAGGTGTGTGGGTCCTAGTGCCGCTGTCATGCACGTGCTTGTTTGTCCATGCCTATGCGCACTTGCACATTTCCCTGCTTTTCCCTTTCCCTCTGGGCTGCCAACCTGGAAAGAATAGGGAGCTCTGGTATAAGACAGGCATTTGTCTGAAATGATCTAGGGCTTCCTACTTGAACAGGGGATTGGAGTAGAAGACCTGCAAGATCCTTTCCAATTCTATTATTCTTTTTTTTATTGAAAATTTTTAAAATTTTGCAATACAAAAACAAAACAATTTTCCCCATCCCTCCCCAACCCTCCCCTTTCCTCCCCCGACTATCCCAGAGCTGGATATAGGCTTAATTAGAGTTTCTTCAAAAAAATCTTAAGAAAAATATAAAATATAAATAAATCTAGATACATTACTTAAACGAATTACAAAATAATTGACAATATATATGTAAAAAAAAGACATAAATACCAAAAAGGAAAAAAAAGGAAATACATAAAAAACATGAAAAAGAAATTAACTTTTCAATATAAGAGATAAAACTATAAACAAATCTAAATACATTACTTAAACAAGTTATAAAATAATTAAAGATAATATATATATATATATATATATAAAAAAGAGAAATAGAAAAGAGGAAAGAAGAAAATAATAATAATAATAAAAAAATATTTGGCTTTTCAAGAAAATTGGCTTTTCAATATAAGTTATTAAAAAGCTAAATAATATTTTTTAATATCCATCTTGTGTTGTATAAAATCTATCCATTTCCTCCATACCACAACATACTTCTCTTGAGATTGATCCTTCAGGAAAGCCGAAATCTTTGCCATTTCCGCCAGATAAGAAACTTTAAAAAGCCACTCTTGCAAGGTAGGCAGAGATTCCTTCTTCCAACATTGTGCTACTAACAACCTGGCAGCTGTGATTAAATTTAACATCAATGTGATATCTTTAGTATCACAATCTGTAACAATACCTAATAAAAACAATTGTGGGGTAAATTTTACCCTCCTTCTAAAAATTCTTTGAATATTCCACCATATCCAATTCTATTATTTTAATATTCCTTTTTTTCTATTATATTTCTTAGCAATAATTTTTGTCTCTCATGAAATGCAAAATTTGGAAGAGCAATCTATCTGACAAAATCTATATTAATTACTTAAACTTAAAAAATATGAACATATTCCTGCAAAGTAGAATTATGCATTTGAACATAAAAAAATATTAACTAAAATGTTAGGAAGTTCATTAAAAATCAAGCTCAGCACCATTTGGTAAATCACAGCATAGTATTGTAAATTCTATTGCCTACTATTAGCATTAATTTCTCCTTTATCTCTCTTATCTTTTAGCTTCGTTTATTTCTGAAAAACCTCCATTTCAACAATAGTGCTGGGGAAGAAATAGCTTTCAATGAGAATGGAAACCTGGCAGCAGCATACGATATCATCAACTTGATTACTTTCCCCAATCGATCCTTTCAGAAGGTCCAAGTTGGACATATTGAACCTCAGAGTTCTCAGAAGGAAGACCTCACCATTAATACAACTGCCATTGTATGGAATCCCAAATTTAAGCAGGTGGATTATAAAAAACCAACTAAAATGGTGATATTTTCTCAATTTCTGGAATTTTAAACAAGTAAACTCACAGTGGTTCCAAGGTCATTTGAAATCTAATGATATTAGAACAATTTTGTATCCTGGAAAAATGAAACAATTCTCAATTCTACATTATACTTTCAGATTGTGTGGAAAGAGAGCTTTGCTGGCTGGGGTTATGGACCATCTGGGTCCAGAGGACTTTCCCACTAATGGGTTTATCTGACTGTTTAGTCAATGGTTGAATCAGTTTCAGAACCAAAGCATGAAAAAGGTCAGCACATCTATTTACCACTTCAGCCTAACCTACACATCCCATCTCCCTGGAGTTTTGTAAGGCATGTTTCTCTTGCCACTCACAATTTTTCCTTCCCATAACCAATTCAAAAATCTGGGGACAGCGGCTGGCCATTTTGATATAGTGGTTTTTTCAAGTGATGTGCTTTGAAAAAGTATAGTAAATTTACTGCTTTACAGAAGTGAATAGCTTTTCAGCAGGCACTGATACTATGCATTTTGAAATACAGGCAAGATTGGACTAATGTGCTATCCTATTTTATTGCTCATCACAGAATAGGAGAGATTAATTGGACATCTACCAAAGCTGACCATCACCCCAAGTCTTGCGCTCACCACACCTGCATTTACTTTCCTGATTTGGATAACTTGTTCTCGTATGGTAGCATCTGCAGTGGGAATGCCCCCTTGTACATCTTAGAAGCTGCATTCTACCGCTTGTGAAATGCTTTGGATATATGTCAGGCTGTTACATGTGGTTGGTCTTATAACTTCCCTTCTCTCCCCACCGTGTTCCACAGACATCTTACGACAAATGATTGTGGGCACCCATTCTGCTTGAATTGTAGGTATCTGCTCTCCAGCTGTTTGTCTTGCTGGGTATTCCAGTGACTTTTCACCTTGCCATATAGTGTTCTGATGCAACTCTTTTTGTGTGACAGTGGATGGTTGCTGTTGAAATTCAGAATTGTGGAACATTGGTGGCCTTGTGATAAACTATGGTTTCTAGGTATCCCAAAGTTGCTTTTTCATGCAACAACTGGAGTTTCTTGTTTTTCTTTGAAGACATTTCACTTCTCATCCGAGAGCTGAAGAAGCTTCTTGGATGAGAAGTGAAACGTCTTCAAAGAAAAATGACAAAGTCCAGTTGCCTTGTATAAAAGCATATTTGGGATAACCATGACCTGGATAACTGAGAATCTCCATAAACATTTAACTCTAGTTTCTAGGCTTCCATCTTCTGTGTTTACAAGTACATCAAAAAATCGCAAATGCCTAGTTGTTTTTCCTTCATTGTGAACTGTATATTAGGGAGGATGGAGTTCAGTATGGTATGAAAATCTGTAAGTGTATTTCTCTTGATGATGACAAATACCTCATCCACGTAGCAGCACCAGAATTTAGGTGTGTAGTTCTGAAATGAATGGTGTTCTAGCTCACCCGGGACTGTTTCTGTAATGATTCTGTCATGGTCCCGAGACAGAGACAAATAAAGCAGAACTCCAAGGCTTGAAACTTCCTTAGAGAACATGTTTATTAGTTCCAAAGTATCGGCATGGTCAAGAGTGAAACCAAGTCTGGATACATACATAACAATTCCCCAATAAAAAGTTAGAAATCCCGCCCATAAAGCTATGCAAGCAACTATTGCTTTTTCTTGGATGAGAAGCAAAAGGTCTTCAAAGAAAAACAACAGAGTCCTATTGTCTCATAAAAAAGTATTTGCGATAATAATGACCTGCATGACTGAGAATCTCCATAGACATTTAGCTGTGGTTTCTAGGCTTCCATCTTCTGTGTTTTCAAATGGTAATTGCCTAGCTGTTTCTTCCTCCATTGTGAACTGTATGTTGGGGAAGATAGAGTTCAGAATGGCACAAAAATCTTTAAGTGCATTTCTCTTGATGATGACAAAAATCTCATCCACATAGCGGCACCAGAATTTAGATATGTAATTATGAAATACATGATGTTCTAGTTCATGCAGGACTGTTTCTCCTGCATGAATTCCTGACATTCATCAGATGAGGAGCCCCGAACTCATTGGTAGCCTCACACTGCATTCAATTTTCAACTTTTAAGATTGTTGGACAAGCAGACATAAAAACAGCCAGGGAAGTGATTGAAGCCTGGTGCCCTGGTCAGTCATTAGGAGTGATGATTTACATTTAGCCTAGTACTTAAAAGGTGAGGGCTGGGCAGCACAAGTTAATGACTTAAAAGCCAGCCATCAACATCTAAAAAGCCACTTACCACAGGCACTATAAATACCACACACAGAACAGCACATACTGTGTTAGAGAGAAATTCCTAGAAGATGGGCTCCAACACAAGTCCAAAAGCTTGGAATACAACCTCGGGTCCCAGAGACTGACCCAGATTGGATCCTGCAATATTATCCTGGGACACACATATTGGCCTTCATTTGTGACTACATTTATTATACATGGAGAAGCAGGACACCATTCTCCAATGGCAATGCAACACAGAGATAATTGAAAAAGGACAACAAATGCTACGAAGGAATATATTTGCCATCAGCTCAAGGAAGTGAGGAAGACTAAATATGGATGTCATTACCAATCAAAATTCTTAGAAATTCAACATTTCTCCTATAAGTTTATTTCTTATTATTTTTCAAATTAAGACTGCTCATTAAGTTTATTATTTATTTATTTATTTATTTATTAATAAAAATTATATGCCAGCCAATCTCTAGGGACTTAGGGTGGCATACAAAATTAAAACAATAAATATAACAGTAAAAATGAGTGCATTCATACAGCATGTCCCAATCGTGTCCCATCCCCCCCTGGGACATCAACCACAAGCCTGCCAGAACAGGAGACTTTTAATTGCTTTCTTGAAGGCCGGCAAGGTGGGAGTAATTCGAATCTCGGGGGGGAGTTTATTCCACCACTTCGGAGCCACCACAGAAAAAGCCCTTCCCCGAGGGCCTGCCAGCCGACATTGTCTGGTCGACGGGACCTAAAGGAGGCCCAATCTGTTGGACCTCACCAGTCTCTGGGAAATATGCGGCAGTATGCGGTCCTGTAAGTAACCTGGTCCTAAGCCATGAAGGGCTTTAAAGGTGATAACCAACACCTTGAATTGCATCCGGAGGCCCACAGGAAGCCAGTGCAGCTCGCGGAGGATAGGTGACACGTGGGTGTACCTTGGTGCACTGACAATCGCTCTCGAGGCTGCATTCTGAACCAACTGCAGCCTCCGAATGTTCTTCAGGGTAGTCCCATGTAGAGCATATTACAGTAAATCAATCTTGAGGTGACAAGGGCATGAGTAACCGTGAGTAGAGCCTCCCGGTCCAAATAAGGCCTGGTGCACCAGGCGAACCTGGGCAAAGGTCCTCCTGGCCACAGCCGATAGATGTTGTTCCAAATTTAGCTGTGAGTCCAGGAGGACACCCAAGTTGCATACTTGCACTGAGGGAGGTATGTTTACCCCCCCCAGGACCATTGATGGACCATCAGGATGACCCTTGGGGGGCAAGACCCGAGCCACTCAGTCTTGTCAGAGTTGAGTCTAAACCTGTTCACCCCCATCCAGACCCTCACATCTTCCAGGCACCGGCACATCACGTCGACTGCTTCACTGAAAGGACACGGGGTGAAGATATACAATTGGGTATCATCCGCATACTGATAATACCTCACCCCGTGTTGCTGAATGATCTCACCCAGCGGTTTCATATAGATGTTAAAAAGGAGGGGGGACAGGACCGAGCCCTGAGGCACCCCATAATCGAGAGAGATTGTGAGAGATTCTTCCATGGCCCTCTTCAGGACATTTCAAATTCTCTTATGTGTGATGTAAGGATTGTGAAGGGATTTTTATCCAAATTTTCAATAGCAGTTAGAACACTGTTCAGATTTTTACCTCTATTCTGACTGAATCTAGCAATAAGTTCTAGGAATTCAAAATTTTGCATTAAAGAACTTACAAGAAAATGACTGCTTTAGGATTTATTTACAGAGAATGACTGCTGACTGATTGAGTAAAAGCCAGATTATAATTCTTCTTAATTATTTATTCTTCCTTTTCCCATTAGACACCACCTTCTGCCACCTGTGTAGAAAGTTGCTATCCTGGGTACCGGAAATTAATTAAGGAGGGGAAACAGGTTTGCTGCTATGACTGTGTCCAATGTTCAGAGGAAAGCATTTCCACCATGGTTGGTAAGAAAAAGAGATCTACGGTAATATCTCTTTAAAAATACATTATTCTCTAATCAAGCTTGGGTTTTTAAATATAATTTTAAATACAAGAATAGATTGATTGGGATCTCTCACCTGCCTTGTTTTCTTTCTTCCTTTTTTAAATAGAAGCTTTTCTTTATTTAGGTGTATAATCTCATCTTCAAGAAACATGGCATATTAAATAAACTTTTAAAAAGATTTTCCTAAGGCACAATTTTTGAAAGAGGTTTATTTTCTTTATATGAAGCCAATTCTACTTATCAGTTTCAAGTGGTAATATGGAAACTTGCTCAGAATACAACCATACTTTTATGTGTGAAGATTCCAAAAACTGTTTCAGCAAGGAATAATTGTTAAAACCTAATATCAATTCAATGTGTATTTATGGTTTTTAGATTCCAAGCAATGTGAGAGGTGCCCAGAAGAACAATATCCAAATGAGAAGAACCATCAATGTATTCCCAAAATTATTGCCTACTTATCCTACGAAGAATTCCTGGGAGAAATCCTGACTAGCTTTGCTGTTTCTTTTGCTGTAATCACAATTGTTGTGATGGGGACATTTATCCGCCACCAAAATACTCCCATTGTCAAAGCCAACAATTGGGATATCACCTGCACTTTGCTTTTCTCACTTCTGCTGTGTTTTCTCTGTTCTTTCTTCTTCCTCGGATGCCCAGGGATAGTCACATGTCTCCTCCGGCAAGCAGTTTTTGGAGTTGTCTTCTCCATCGCAGTATCTTGTGTGTTAGCCAAAACCATCACTGTGGTTCTGGCCTTCATAGCCACAAAGCCAGGAAACCGCATGAGGTGGTGGGTCGGGAAAAGGCTGTCTGTCTCAGTCATTGTGTTTTGCTCACTTATTCAAGCAAGCATCTGTGCTGTGTGGTTGATCCTTTCTCCTCCTTTCCCAGAGTTGGACATGCATTCCCAATTGGATGAGATCTTAGTGCAATGCAACGAAGGCTCAGAGATCATGTTTTATGTTGTGCTGGGCTACATGTGGCTTTTGGCCCTCATCAGCTTCGTGGTGGCCTTCTTTGCCCGAAAGTTGCCTGACAGTTTCAATGAAGCCAAACTCATCACCTTCAGCATGCTGGTCTTCTGCAGTGTTTGGGTCTCCTTTGTGCCCACCTACTTAAGCACTAAGGGGAAATCCATGGTGGCTGTGGAGGTCTTCTCTATCTTGGCCTCAAGTGGTGGCTTATTAGGTTGCATTTTTATGCCCAAGTGCTATATTATCATGCTGAGACCAGAGCTGAATACCAGAGAGCAGCTAGTTAGGAAAAAGACTAGTGTGGTTTCAAGTGCAGTGTAAATGCTGCCCTAATTCCTAGTTTGGCTGAAGAAAACATAACAGATGATTGGTCAAAGAATTTTATTTAGGAATAGATGTCTTCTTCCATTTTTGAAAGCAACATTTAGACTTGTATACAGCTCCATAGCAATTTCAGCACTCTCTGCACAGTTACCAGGTAAGCATTACTTGCATATTGCCCTTACCAATCTGGGTCCTCATTTACAGACCTCAGAAGATTGGAAAGCTGAGCCAACCTGGAGCCTCGTCAAGATCAAACTCCAGGCTGTAGGCAGACTTTGTATGCAATACTGTCTTCTAACACTATGCCACCAGGGCTCTTAATGTAAGAAACTTCACAAACACGCAATAACCAAGAAAAATGTGCACTCTTTTTTCTGGATGAAGACGTCTTTGTCTATGATCCATAAATGGAAAACTACACTCAGAAATATAGTGGCTAGGATGTCCAAAACTAGTCTTATTTATTAAATAAGATATTATCTTCTTTATATTATATTACAATAAAATGCTAATATGATTTATAGTCATGTATTTATTGGTGTCCTCTTTCCAACATATTTTCTTTTTATATCATATTTTAAATTTCAGGGGATGGGGATCAGATTCAAAATTTTGAAAACTGCAAATGCCTCAGAATGCTACACTCTATTATAAAAAGAGCTATAAAGTTATAAAGCTATATAGATTTTATTAGTGACATTGCTAATAACAAATCACTATTTGTTGAAATACCCAGGCAGAAAATCTCCTCAAGTACAGAAGTAATTAGGATGGCCTGACTTAATAGCTTCATAGCTTGATAGCTATATTTTATTCAGGAATCGATGTCTTCTTCCATTTTTGAATGCAACAACTTGTATACAGCTCCATAGCAATTTCAGCACTCTCTGCACAGTTTACCATGTAAGCATCACTTGCATATTGCCCCCAATAATCTGGGTCCTCATTTGCCACTAATTTGTGACTCCTTGAGTTTCAGTACAAATATAAACATGAAGCTGGAGAACAAACATCTTAAAATCAGTTAATATATCTTTCCTCTATATCAGCAGTGTCAAACTCACAACATCACATGACATGTCATGACATATTGTGACTATTTTTCCATTGCCGGTAATGGGGTGGGTGCGGTTTTGCTAGCATGCATCTGGCCCGGGGGCCGGCAGTTTGACATCCCTGCTCTATATAATGACATTAGCTAATTTTTTTCTTTTAACAACCTTGCAATCCCTTGCATCAGGGTTGAGTTGAGGTAACTGAATGGAACTCAAGTGTTTACTGGCCAGATGCTCTTCCTGATATCTATGCAGAGTTCACAGCAGACAATTACTCATTGTGCCCAGAGAGAGAAATATCTGCCACTACGCATAGGATCAAACCCACAGCCTCCTGATTATGAGAAGAGAGCTCTACCTCTAGGTCACTATACCCCTCAATGACATTAGCTATTTAGATGTGGCCAAATTGTAGAACATCTTTACATCTCTCCTGTGCTTCTACTTTATCTTTTGGTAAGATGCTGAAATCTTCCATTCTAACATGTTAAAGATAAAATGAGTGTTTACGTGACAAAGTGGAAATATGTGTCAGTATAGTGGCATTCTCAAAAAATGAAAAGAATAGAAGAAGAGATAATTATTCTTTATATTTCTTCAAAAAAAATCAAACTAACAACTGACAAATACAGTGGTACCCTAGTAATCATTGTTAATTTGTTCAGGGAAGCATGATGAGGACTAAAAACAACGAGTACCAAACAATGTTTTCTCATAAGGAATAATTGCAGCCAATGCCAAGAAGTTCAAGCTTGTGCATCAAACAAACAATGAATACCAGCACAAAATGTTCATGTCGAAATGTATTGACTACCAAATTTGATGAGTTTGAAAGCAGTTGAGTACCAAGGTACCACTATATACTTTACTTCATTCGTTCATGGAAACTAATTCCTAAGAGAAGGGACTGGTCAAACTAGCACTTTGCTGCTATGCAAAAAATTATACAACTATATCTGTATGATCACTAAGCTTTTGAGTGATAAAATTAAACTGGTTTATTTTAATGTTATTATTTCTATTGTATTTAATGCATGATTTATTCCATATATGCCATTTTTAAAGCCACTGAAATTTCTGTATTTCTTTTTTCAATAAAAGCAATGTAAGAGTTTGGAATAATATAAAGCAACGTGCCTACCTAATATATCTCTTTGCCATTTTAAGAAGGTTTTTTTTTTTTTAGAAAAACAGTGACTATAAGACCAACCTGATGGACCTATAGAAATATGGTTTAGTCATAGTGAACCTAATTTCAAGCTGAAAGAAGAATTGCCGTTCCTCATCCTTCACAGAGGATGGTGAGTTTTGATAGATGACCAAGCCTCTTCTTTTCCACTGCTTCAGGCAACGATGCATGAGATCCCTCTCTCAAAACTCACCACCTCTTTCAAAGTGCATCAAGATCAAAGCCTTCCAGACAACTATTCAGCCACCATGATAGAGCAGTAGTCAGCAGCTCTATCTGTCTCTTTCAACAATGAACAGGAAAAAATGGAGACAGGAAGTTGCCCAGGAGTCCAGGGGGAGGGAACAGCCGCACCCAACTTTAATGAGTTAAGTAGCAGGTGCCTAAAAAGTGGCCTCCATTCTCCACAGTTCATCCAATTGGCCTTTTGTTAGAAGAGAGTTCTAATAAAACTATAGAGTTTCTTTTTCCAATATGACCATTTCAGCAAAGCGATGGGCAGAAGAAATAAGTATTTTTTATGAATTAGGACATTGTTGAGAGGAGAAGGGAGAATTTATCTGACTATTAAACTATCTCTTCCTCTTCTAACCAGCATTGCTTTCTTTGGATAGGGAAAGCAAGACTCGGTTCCCCAAATCTGTTATGACCCCAAGATCATTTCTTGCTTGCTTGATGAGGAGTAGCCAAGAGATGGGCTTGGAACATACAATTTCTTCAACTGGAAAAATAGTTGAGTAGCTTTGGGAAAGGGGTTTGACTACCTCATAATTGTCAGAATTAATTAATTAAACTTCTTTTGGGGGGAAAGCACAGAACACTTAAACACTTAACAGTTTAACTTTACTATTAACAACAACTTCATGAGGCTCAGTAGGTTGCATTATGAATCACTCAGTTGATAATTATTGTAATCTACAACTTTAGTTATGCATAAAGAGACTCTCTTTCATTGTTGCAGGCTAAGTGCTGTGATGAATATGTGCCTGCACTGCTGTGATTGAAGCCAAATTCCTTTGGCATTCAAAAGGACTCACAGACTTTGCCATGTGTTTCTACTCTCTGTCCTTATCCTCCAGGCTTCTTTCAGCAAGACCTTTAACCCCATGTGTGGTGACAAAAGACATTTTAAGCTTAATTTCCCTGTCCTCTCCAATGGTATAATCATTGGAGAATTTGTGTCTACTATATATCCTGAATTGCCTTTTCTCCACTTTATGGAACACCCAGAAGGATCCTTGCGTGGAAAGCAAGTACTCTTTTGAAAGAAACCTTTCAGGTTTTTTTTTAATGTGATTGAATTCAAGAGATTCACATTAAAATTTTTCCACTGTAGATGAGAATCAAAACTGGTTTAGGCATGATTCTTATTTATAAATCTCTCTTAGTCAGGTGCTAGAATATAGCTGTTGAATGTAGCCTTGTAGATTCCTATTTTTTCATGTGGCTGTTGCTACACAAGAATTAATCTGATCATATATAAAACCTGCTAAGTTTAATTTTAACAATATTGTTCCTCTATTTTTTTATTTTGTATGTAAAAAGAAAAAGAACCCTTGTCAAAAATATCTAGCATGATATTTTAATATCTAGATGCTCAGTTATTCTTTGTTTCAATTCTTTTATTTCTTTAGTTAGAGGGTTTTGTTCTTCCTGAGGAAGAGGTGCCTGGTTTCCAAATGAGAACAGTTGTATATCTCTGCTGGATTCCTTCACTGCCAACTCCCCCTGATTTGCCTCTACATTGTGAATTACTTCTGGTAAGGCTTTGATTTCTTTGCCTTGGTTAAACCTTTGCAGTTTGTCCAATTCTGTTTCTGTGAATACTTTATTTCGTGTTATAAATCGGCGTTGATCTGCTAGTCTCTGTTCTGTTATTTCTGATTCTGGATGTTGTTCTTTCCAGAACTGGTGCATTTGTTTTAGATATCCTCTTCTTGTTGGACTTGATCTGTAGTAACAGATCATTATTTCTTTGTTTTCCATCACTGTGTATCTGCGACGGGTAAACACCTTTTCTTCCAGTAGTTCTGCAGCTGCTGGCCCTGGTTGCTCAGCCAACAGTCCTGAGTCCTGTAACCCATTTTTCACCAGATATCCAGGAACTCCAATATCTAGTGCGGACCTTGTTAACCCGGGCGATGTCCGAGCCGGTATGGCATTCTGCAATTTACGTCTCACCATATTTTTTATGGGATAGACACTCTTTGTCTGACTCCTCTGATGAGACCTGTCCAATATGGTTGAACCTCTGGCATAGCTCTCATCTTCCTCAGAGTACACAAGCCCCACAACCACGTCAAGGTAGTGCCTCACTGGGGGTTAATAATAATAATCCCCCAGTGAGGCACTACATTGATGTGGTTGTGGAGCTTGTGTACTCTGAGGAAGATGAGAGCTATGCCAGAGGTTCAACCTCACTGGACAGGTCTCATCAGAGGAGTCAGACAAAGAGTGTCTCTTCCATAAAAAATATGGTGAGACGTAAATTTCAGAATGCCATACCGGCTCGGATGTTGCCCGGGTTAACAAGGTCCACGCTAGATATTGGAGTTCCTGGATATCTGGTGAAAAATTGGTTACAGGACTTAGGATTGTTGGCTGAGCAACCAGGGCCAGCAGCTGCAGAACTACTGGAAGAAAAGGTGTTTACCCGTCGCAGATACACAGTGATGGAAAACAAAGAAATAATGATCTGTTACTACAGATCAAGTCCAACAAGAAGAGGATATCTAAAACGAATGCACCAGTTCTGGAAAAAACAACATCCAGAATCAGAAATAACAGAACAGAGACTAGCAACTCAATGCAGATTTATAATATGAAATAAAGTATTCACAGAAACAGAATTGGACGAACTGCAAAGGTTTACCCAGGGCAAAGAAATCAAAACCTTACCAGAAGTAATTCAGAATGTAGAGGCAAACCAGGGGGAGTTGGCAGTGAAGGAATCCAGCAGAGATATACAACTGTTCTCATTTGGAAATCAGGCACCCCGTCCTCAGGAAGAACAAAACCCTCTAACTAAAGAAATAAAAGAATTGAAACAAAGAATAACTGAGCATCTAGAACAGAACAAAAACAACAGAATAAGGCTGCCTGCATTGAAGGTTGTTCCAAAGAAACAGTTGCACAAGCTTTAAAAGATGCAAATACTGCAATAACAAGTATAAGCACCAATTTACTGCAAAAAACAACCCAACTAATGTACAGCACAGCTGCAGTTATAACTGAATACCTGGGATGCAAAATCAACAAAGAAGAAAAACAAACAAACAGTGCACCACAAAAATGGAAGGTTAGACTAGAAAATAAGATCAGCAAGTTAAGATCACATGCAAGCAAGCTAGAACAGATGAAAGAAAAGAAGCTGAAGAACAAGAAGACCAAAGAATACCTAATCAAGAAATACCACTTAGAAACAAGGAAGATCAAGGAAGCACTGGAAATAATAAAGCAACAAATAACAGCTATAGCCAGGAAAATCAGTAGATATGAAGCTCGAATTGCAAACTATAGGCAGAACCTCCAATTTCAATCCAATCAGAAACGTTTCTACCAATCCATCAATGGAGAAACTGCAAGGAATCAGTCAGTACCTGACAAGGAAGAAACAGTGCAGTTCTGGAAGCAGATATGGGATAACCCAAAGAAATACAACAAGGATGCGGCTTGGTTAAAAGAGGTGGATGCAAATAAAACAGAAGTTGAAATGAAAGAACTAGTAATAACAACAAAAATGGCAGAAAAAAGAGCAAGGAAAATCAAAAATTGGTCAGCACCAAGTGAAGATGAACTGCATGGGTTTTGGTTAAAACATCTAACTGTTATACACCCACTCATTGCCAAGCAGTTCAACAATATACTACAAGGAGGAGAAATTGAAAAGTGGCTAACAACTGGGAAAACCTACCTAATAATGAAAAATCCAGCAAAAGAGGAAACACCAGGCAACTACAGGCCAATTACCTGCTTACCAACAACTTTCAAATTACTAAATGGTGTGGTAGCTGATGCAGTACAACAGCATCTAGTTGAAAACAATCTCTTTCCACCTGAGCAGAAAGGAAACCGCCCCAATAGCAGAGGAACAAAAGATCAACTCCTAATAGACAAAATGATCTTGGAAAACTGCAAGAGAAGGAAGACCAACCTGAATGTGGCATGGATTGACTACAAAAAGGCATTTGACTCTCTGCCACATGATTGGATAATCAAGTGCCTAGAAATAACAGGAGTCAGTAGAAACATCAGAAAATTTGTGCAAAGATCAATGGCACAATGGAAGACACAGTTGCAGATCAATGGTGAGAGGCTGGGAGAGGTAAATATCAAGAGAGGAATATTTCAAGGAGATTCATTTTCACCATTACTATTTGTTATTGCACTGTTTCCTCTGTCAACAATACTGAATAACTCAGGACATGGCTATCAAACATCAAAAACATCTACCAGACTATCCCATCTCCTTTACATGGATGATCTGAAGCTGTATGGAAAAATATCATTTGAAATAGAATCGCTACTCAACACTGTCCGTATATATAGCCAAGATATTGTTATGGAGTTTGGCTTGGACAAATGTGCCACACTTACTATCAAACAAGGAAAAGTAGTGAAAACTGAAGGAATCAAGATGCCCCACGAAAATAACATTAAGAGTCTGGATGAGGAAGAGTACTACAAATACTTGGGTATCCTTCAAGCTGACAACATCAAGCACACTGAAGTCAAGAAAAAGATTAGAGGTGAATACATCAAGAGAGTGAAGAAGATCTTAAAGTCCAAACTCAATGGAGGAAATACCATAAAGGCAATCAACACCTGGGCAATTCCAGTCATTAGGTACACAGCTGGAATAGTGGACTGGACTCAAGCAGAACTAAAAGCAATGGATAGGCAGACCAGAAAAATAATGACAATGAATCATGCCCTTCATCCACGCAGTGACATTGATAGACTTTATCTACCAAGGCAAATAGGTGGGCGTGGAATGCTACAAGTACATCAGATGGTTGAAGAAGAAAAAATGGCTTTGGAAGAATATCTGAAGAACAATGATGAAGATGCACTGAAATTAGTATATCAGGAAGGCTTACTAACTACTGGAGAGACCAAACTGGCCTACAAGAAAGACCAAATGAAGAACAGAATAGAGGCATGGGAAGACAAAGCACTACATGGCCAATACATGAAAAAAATAGCTGGGAAAGCAGATAATAATAAAACCTGGCAATGGCTAAGAGCAGGAAAATTGAAGAAAGAGACCGAGGGACTAATTCTGGCTGCACAAGACCAAGCCTTAAGGACAAATGCATACAAAGTCAAAATTGAGAAGACAGCAACAGACAGTAAGTGCCGCCTATGCAAAGAAGCTGAAGAAACAGTGGACCACTTGGTAAGCTGTTGCAAGAAGATTGCACAGACTGATTACAAGCAGCGGCATGACAAAGTAGCAACAATGGTGCATTGGAAGATCTGCAAAAAATATCATTTGCCTGTAAGCAAAAACTGGTGGGATCATAAAATAGAGAAAGTCATAGAAAATGATAAAATTAAACTGCTCTGGGACTTCAGAATTCAAACAGACAAGCACCTGCAACATAACACCCCAGACTTAACAATTGTCGATAAGAAAGACAAAAAAGTCTGGATAGTGGACGTGGCAGTGCCTGGAGACAGCAGAATAGACGAGAAAGAACTGGAGAAGATAACAAAATACAAAGACCTACAAATAGAAATAGAAAGACTGTGGCAAAAGCAAGCAAGGGTAGTACCAATAGTGATAGGCTCCTTGGGTGCAATCCCAAAACAACTGGAGCACCACTTTGAACACCATTGGCATTGACAAATTCGCTATTAGTCAATTGCAAAAGGCGGCCTTATAGGAACTGCTTCCATCCTGCGACGATACCTGTAATACCATCAAACATCCACATCTGCCTATCCAGGTCCTGGGTAAGGACTCGATAGGTAGACAAAATGCCAAATCCAGTCTGAACATCTGGCTGACTGTGCGATGATCCATAATAATAATAATAATGGTACCTGTAATACCATCAAACATCCACATCTGCCTATCCCAGGTCCTGGGTAAGGACTCGATAGGTAGACAAAATGCCAAATCCCGTCTGAACATCTGGCTGACTGTGCGATGATCCATAATAATAATAATAATAATAATGGAATAAAGTTGGAGACAGGGGTAGTATAGGATGAAAATACTTGTCTTTCTCTAAGATATGCTTGGTGTAGATATTTTCAGTCCCACAATGGAACTTCATAATCATGTTTTCTGGGACAGAATTCCCAAAAATATGGTGACATCCATTGTATATAATGTGCTGCCACAAACCTATTCTCCAAAGCATCTGAAGGCAGAATAAGAAGTAATGGATGGAAAATAATCAAGGAGAGAAGCAACCTAAAACTAAGGAGTAATTTCCTGACATTTAGAACAATTAATCAGTGAAATGATTTGCTTCCATAAGTTGTGGATGCTCCAACATTGGAGGTTTTTAAAAAGATATTGAACAACCATTTGTCTGAAATGATATAGGACAGGGGTCTCCAACCTGTGGTCCTTGACCCGGTACTGGCCTGCGGTCTCTGAGTCACCAAACTGCAGGAATGGTTGGCGAATGTGGGAGCGCTAGGGCTCCTGCCAGTGTCACGCAGGTGCTAGTGGCCTTTTGTGCATGCATGCAAGTGTTAGCCACCCATTTGTGCATGCGCATGGGCACTAGCAGCCCATTTGCAGCCCCTAGCAGCCTGCTTGCACAGGCGTGCAGACGGCATGAAACAGCACGGCCGCAGGTGTGTGGGTCCTAGTGCTGCTGTCATGCACGTGCTTGTTTGTCCATGCCTATGCACACTCACACATTTCTCTGCTCCTCCCTTTCCCTCTGGGCTGCCAACCCGGAAAGGTTGGGGAGGTCTGGTATAGGACAGGCATTTGTCTGAAATGATCTAGGGCAGTGGTGGCGAACCTATGGTACATGTGCCAGAGGTCGCACTCAGAGCCCTCTCTGTTGGCACACACGCTGCCAATGCCAGTAGCAGGTCCATCAGACCGCCACCACCACCCAGAGCAGGACCCCCGCCCAGCACAAAGCAGGCGAAGAAGCCAACTTGCAAGCTGAAGTAGAAGTGGTAGAACAGAGGTCACCAACCATTGTCGATTGGTGGACTGGAAGAAAAGGGAGGGGGAAGTATTTTACATGCATGCGTGCATGCATGGGGCCGTGAGCATGCATGTGCTACAAATAGGTGTGGCTAGTGCCTGCATGATATTCACTAGCCCTGCCCCATTCTTGCATGGTGCAGCACTTTGTATCTGTACCCCGCAGCGCGGCAGAGGCCATTTTTGCACCGTGCCCCATGGTGACCCATTTTTGCGCCACTGGTTTTTGAATGGCAGAGGTGGCACTCAGAAGCGTCTACCTGCCCCCCTCAGGGCACCACAATGCTGATGCGCCCCTGGCACTTTGCGATAAATAAGTGGGTTTGGGGTTTCGATTTAGGCACTTGGTCTCTAAAAGGTTCGCCATCATTGATCTAGGGTCTCCAACTTGAGAAAGAGGTTGGAGTAGAAGACCTTCAAGGTCCTTTCCAATTCTGTTATTCTAATATTCTGTTTTTCTATTATATTTCTTAGCAATAATTTTTGTCTCATGAAATGCAAAATTTGGAAGAGCAATCTATCTGACAAAATCTGTATTAATTACTTAAACTTAAAAAATATGAACATATTCCTGCAAAGTAGAATTATGCCTTTGAACATAAAAAAATATTAACTCAAATGTTTGGAAGTTCATTAAAAATCAAGCTCAGCACCCTTTGGTAAATCACAGCATGGAACTGTAAATCCTATTGCCTACTATTAGCATAATTTCTCACTTATCTCTCTTATCTTTTAGCTTCGTTTATTTCTGACAAAACTCCATTTCAACAATAGTGCTGGGGAAGAAATAGCTTTCAATGAGAATGGAAATCTGGCAGCAGCATACGATATCATCAACTTGATTACTTTCCCCAATCGATCCTTTCAGAAAGTCCAAGTTGGACATATTGAACCTCAGAGTTCTCAGAAGGAAGACCTCACCATTAAAACAACTGCCATTGTATGGAATCCCAAATTTAAGCAGGTGAATTTTTAAAAACTAACTAAAATGGTGATATTTTCTCAATTTCTGGAATTTTAAAGAAGTAAACTGAGAATGGTTCCAAAGTCATTTGAAATCTTCCTAATGATGTTAGAACAATTTTGTATCCTGGAAAAATGAAACAATTCTCAATTCTACATTATACTTTCAGATTGTGGGGAAAGAGAGCTTTGCTGGCTGGGGTTATGGACCATCTGGGTCCAGAGGACTTTCCCACTAATGGGTTTATCTGACTGTTTAGTTGATGGTTGAATCAGTTTCAGAACCAAAGCATGAAAACGGTCAGCATATCTATTCACCACTTCAGCCTAACCTACACATCCCATCTCCCTGGAGTTTTGCAGGGCATGTTTCTCTTGCCACTCACAGTTTTTCCTTCCCATAGCCAATTCAAAAATCTGGGGACAGCTGCTGGCCATTTTGATACAGTGGTTTTTTCAAGTGATGTGCTTTGGAAAAGTATAGTAAATTTCCTGCTTTAGAGAAGTGAATAGCTTTTCAGCAGGCACTGATGCTTATGCATTTTGAAATACAGGCAAGATTGGACTAATGTGCTATCCCATTGTATTGCTCATCACAGAATAGGAGAGATTAATTGGACATCTACTAAAACTGACCATCACCCCAAGTCTTGCACTCACCACACCTGCATTTGCTTCCTTGATTGGCATAATTTGTTCTAGTATGGTAGCCTCTGTGGTGGGAATGCCCCCTTGCACATCTCAGAAGCTTCATTCTACTGCTTGTGAAACGCTTTGGATATACTGTATGTCAGGCTGTGCCAAGTGGTCGGTCTTATACCTTCTTTCTTCCTTTTTCTCCCCATTGTGTTGCAAAGAAATCTTATGACAAATGATTGTGGGCACCCATTTTGATTGAATTGTTCATGTAGCTACCTGCACTCCAGCTGTTTGTCTTGCTGGTTACTCCAGTGGCTTTTCACCTTGCCTTATAGTATTATGATGCAACTCTTTTTGTGTGACAGTGGATGGTTGCTGTTAAAATTCAAAATTGTGGAACGTTGGTGGCCTTGTGATAAACTGTGGTTTCTAGGTATCCCAAAGATGCTTTTTCATGCAGCAACTGGACTTTCTTGTTTTTCTTTGAAGACATTTCACTTCTCATCCAAGAGCTGAAGTAGCCTCTTGGATGAGAAGTGAAACATCTTCAAAGAAAAATAGCATAGTCCAGTTGCCTTGTAAAAAAGAATTTTGGGGATTACTATGACCTAGATAACGAGAATCTCCATAGACATTTAGCTCTAGTTTCTAGGCTTCCATCTTCTGTGTTTACAAGTACATCTAAAAATCATAATTGCCTAGTTGTTTTTCCTTCATTGTGAACTGTATATTAGGGAGGATGGAGTTCAGTATGGTATGAAAATCTGTAAGTGTATTTCTCTTGATGATGACAAATATCTCATTCACATAGCAGCACCAGAATTTAGATATGTAGTTATGAAATATATGGTGTTCTAGTTCATGCAGGACTGTTTCTCCTGCATGAATTCCTGACATTCATCAGATGAGGAGCCCCAAACTCATTGTTAGCCTCACACTGCAATGGACAAGGATACACATTCAATTTTCAACTTTTAAGATTGTTGGACGAGCAGGCACAAAAATAGCCAGGGAAGTGATTGAAGCCTGGGAAAGGTCCCCTTATCATTCATTAGGAATGATGATTTACATTTAGCCTAGTACTTAAAAGGTGAGGGCTGGGCAGCACACGCTAATGACTTAAAAGCCAGCCATCAACATCTAAAAAGCCACTTACCACAGGCACTATAAATACCACACACAGAACAGCACATACTGTGTTAGAGAGAAGTTCCTAGAAAATGGGTTCCAACACAAGTCCAAAAGCTTGGAATACAACCTCGGGTCCCAAAGAATGATCCAGATTAGATCCTGCAATATTATCCTGGGACACACATATTGGCCTTCATTTGTGACTACATTTATTATACATGGAGAATTAGGACACCATTCTCCAATGGCAATGCAACACAGAGATAATTGAAAAAGGACAGCAAATGCTATGAAGGAATATATTTGCCATCAGCTCAAGGAAGTGAAGAAGACTAAATATGGATGTCATTACCAATCAAAATTCTTAGAAATTCAACATTTCTCATATAAGTTTATTTCTTATTATTTGTCAAATTAAGACAGGTCATTAAGTTTGTGAGAGATTCTTCCATGACCCTCTTCAGGACTTTTCAAATTCTCTTATGTATGATGTAGGAATTGTGAAGGGATTTTTATCCAAATTTTCAATAGCATTTAGAAGATTGTTCAGATGTTTACTTCTACTCTGACTGAATCTAGAAATCAGTTCTAGGAATTCAAAATTTTGCATTAAAGAACTTACAAGAAAATGATTGCTTTAGGATTTATTTACAGAGAATGACTGCTGACTGATTGAGTAAAAACCAGATTATAATTCTTCCTAATTATTTATTCTTTCCATTTCCATTAGACACCACCTTCTGCCACCTGTGTAGACAGTTGCTATCCTGGGTACCGGAAATTAATTAAGGAGGGGAAACAGGTTTGCTGCTATGACTGTGTCCAATGTTCAGAGGGAAGCATTTCCACCATGGTTGGTAAGAAAAAGAGATCTACGGTAATACTGTATCTCTTTAAAAGTATATTTTTCTCTAATCAAGTTTGGGTTTTTTAATATAATTTTAAATACAAGAATAGATTGATTGGGATCTCTCACCTGCCTTGTTTTCTTTCTTCCTTTTTTAAATAGAAGCTTTACTTTATTTCGGTGTGTAATCTCTTCTTCAAGAAACATGGCATATTAAATAAACTTTTAAAAAGATTTTCGTAAGGCAAAATTTTTGAAAGAGGTTTATTTTCTTTATATGAAGCCAATTCTACTTATCAGATTTAAGTGGTAATATGGAAACTTGCTCAGAATACAACCATACTTTTATGTGTGAAGATTCCAAAAACTGTTTCAGCAAGGAATAATTGTTAAAACCTAATATCAATTCAATGTGTAGAATTTTTAAAGATCTTATTTATGGTTTTTAGATTCCAAGCAATGTGAGAGGTGCCCAGAAGAACAATATCCAAATGACAAACACCATCAATGTATTCCCAAAATTATCGCCTACTTATCCTACAAAGAATTCCTGGGAGAAATCCTGACTAGCATTGCTGTTTCTTTTGCTGTAATCACAATTGTAGTGATGGGGACATTTCTCCGCCACCAAAACACTCCCATTGTCAAAGCCAACAATTGGGATATCACCTGCACTTTGCTTTTCTCACTCCTGCTGTGTTTTCTTTGCTCTTTCTTCTTTCTCGGATGCCCATGGATAGTCACATGTCTCCTCCGGCAAGCAGTTTTTGGAGTTGTCTTCTCCATCGCGGTATCTTGTGTGTTAGCCAAAACCATCACTGTGGTTCTGGCCTTCATAGCCACAAAGCCAGGGAACCGCATGAGGTGGTGGGTAGGGAAAAGCCTGTCTGTCTCAGTCATTGTTTTTTGCTCACTTATTCAAACAAGCATCTGTGTTGTGTGGTTGACCATTTCTCCTCCTTTCCCAGAATTGGACATGCATTCCCAATTGGATGAGATCTTAGTGCAATGCAACGAAGGCTCCGACATCATGTTTTATGTTGTGCTGGGCTACATGTGGCTTTTGGCCCTCATCAGCTTCGTGGTGGCCTTCTTTGCCCGGAAGTTGCCTGACAGTTTCAATGAAGCCAAACTCATCACCTTCAGCATGCTGGTCTTCTGCAGTGTTTGGGTCTCCTTTGTGCCCACCTACTTAAGCACTAAGGGGAAATCCATGGTGGCTGTGGAGGTCTTCTCTATCTTGGCCTCAAGTGGTGGTTTATTAGGTTGCATTTTTATGCCCAAGTGCTATATTATCATGCTGAGACCAAAGCTGAATACCAGAGAGCACCTAGTTAGGAAAAAGACTAGTGTGGTTTCAAGTGCAGCGTAAATGCTGCCCCAATTCCAAATTTTGCTGAAGACAACATAACAGATGATTGGTCAAAGAAATTTATTCAGGAATAGATGTCTTCTTCCATTTTTGAAAGCAATAACATTTAGACTTGTATACAGCTCCATAGCAATTTCAGCACTCTCTGCACGGTTTACCATGTAAACATTACTTGCATATTACCCCCAACAATCTGGGTCCTCATTTACAGACCTCAGAAGGTTGGAAAGCTGAGCGAATCTTGCGCCTTGTCAAGATCAAACTCCAGGCTGTAGGCAGACTTTGTATGCAATACTGTCTTCTAACCCTATGCCACCATGGCTCTTAATGTAAGAAACTTCACAAACACGCAATAACAAGGAAAAATGTGCACTATTTTTTCTGGATGAAGATGTCTTTGTCTTTGATCAATAAATTGAAAACTACATTCAGAAATATAGTGGCTAGGATGTCCACAACTAATCTTATTTATTTAATAAGATTTTGTCTTCTTTATATTGAATTACAATAAAATGCTAATATGATTTATTGTCATGTATTTACTGGTGTCCTCTTTCCAACACATTTTCGTTTTAATATTATATTTTAAATTTCAGGGTATGGGGATCAGATTCAAAATTTTGGAAAATGCCAACACCTCAGAATGTTA
Source organism: Crotalus tigris (assembly GCF_016545835.1). Taxonomy (NCBI): domain Eukaryota; kingdom Metazoa; phylum Chordata; class Lepidosauria; order Squamata; family Viperidae; genus Crotalus; species Crotalus tigris. The sequence goes on from NW_024100284.1 coordinate 78,525, forward strand.
TGCTCTGCTATAAAACATGATGAGTCAGACCATCCAAATTACTTCTCTACTTGTGGAAACATTTTCTGCCTGGGTCTTTCAACAAAATACTGATTTGTTATTAGCAATTTTACTTCAGCTTACAATATTTACACAATTTTATTATATTGTCAACACACTTTCTTTGCCATCTTGTCCCTTATTTTATTTATTTTTTATTGAATTTATAAAGCTACCCACCACGCATGGAAGGGAAATCTCAGTGATGCACAACAAAGAGGACAATCTTACCATTTCTTTGAAAATACAACAAACGCTGGCAGTTTTATTGAAGAAAAAAAACTGACATGCTTCATTGCTCATCCTATCAGGTTGCTCAAGAGGAACGGAAGCTGACTGGCACTTCTTGGCTACTTGACTAAATGCTTGTTTCAAACCCCAGGCCTCTGAGTCAATCTCCAATTCAAGAAATGTGTTAAGCCTATGTTTAAAAGCAGTTCCATCAGCGGAGGACTTGTGAGAAGGCAGGTGCATATGACAGTGCAGGATAGAGAGATCTGGCTTGTATAATCCCACCAATACCATGCCTGTCCATTGTTTAGACAGTATGGATTTATCTGTGTCCTCCTCCATACTGGGGGAAAGGTATGCAGGTTCAGAGATGGGAAGAGAACACTTTCACTGAGCTGAGAAGGAGCATTCTAGGACCCTGTCACCACTGCATGCAAACAGGGATCTTGAACTTTCTACCAAAATATCCATCATTCTCCAGATTGTCCCATCCTGCTCTAAAAAAATCTTTGCCCAACTTCAGGAGTCTTCCCTTGAAAAGTAGTAATCAAAGTCTCAATATAATTCTTAATGCTTTGTCACATGAATAGAACAAGGTATCTAATCTTGTTAGTATTTAAATCTGCATTCATTTAGCAAACCTACATAGCTTCCCATCCATACACAAATATATCTGAGAAGCTAATAAAGTATATATAAAAGCAAAATATAAACACCATTGGAAACATCATTTAAAAATCAATTGAGTCTCTTACAAGACATATAAGAATTAAACAACTTCCACCTCCATTAAAGGACTCCACCAATATTCTAGCCCCAATGACTGAAGAAGGAACCAAGTCTTCAAGATTTCTAGAAAGTCCACATGGTTGGGACCATCTGAATTTTGGAAAGAAGCTTCACAGTACAGAAGACATATGTCCAGGATCCCACTCAGTATCATTCTTTCACAAAATGGATCCAGAATTTCCCAACCTGCCAGAACTGTGACACCACTGAAAACAGGCAGCCCTGCACATTACTATGTATCATGTAGCAGTTTAAAAATGACAACCAACATTTGATCAAGAGCATCATGTCATATTGCATTACAGTCTGGTTTGGAAGCATTACTGCTTCAGACTGGAAGTCTGTGCAGAGAATGGTGAGGATGGCAGAAAAGATTATTGGCAGTTCCCTTCCTTCAATCCAGGACATAGCATATAAGCATTGCTTGAGCAGGGTCCGCAATATTGTCTGAGACACTACATATCTACTTCATAACCTGTTTTCCTTGTTACCTTCTGGGAGGAGGATTCTGGGTATCCAAAACAGAACATTCAGATTCAGTCTCACTTTTGTTCCATATAGTATCAACCTTGTGAACTCTCAACCTTCCTCCTTCCACTATATGGGGAAAAAAGTGGGGCAAAAAAGTATTTAGTCAGCCACCAATTGTGCAAGTTCTCCCACTTAAAAAGATGAGAGAGGCCTGTAATTGTCATCATAGGTAGACCTCAACTATGAGAGACAAAATGAGAAAACAAATCCAGACAATCACATTGTCTGATTTGGAAAGAATTTATTTGCAAATTATGGTGGAAAATAAGTATTTGGTCACCTACAAACAAGCAAGATTTCTGGCTCTCACAGACCTGTAACTTCTTCTTTAAGAGGCTCCTCTGTCCTCCACTCATTACCTGTATTAATGGCACCTGTTTGAACTTGTTATCAGTATAAAAGACATCTGTCCACAACCTCAAACGGTCACACTCCAAACTCCAGTATTGTGAAAGGACACCAGAAATTGTAAAACTGCACCAGGCTGGGAAGACTGAATCTGCAATAGGCAAGCAGCTTGGTGTGAAGAAATCAACTGTGGGAGCAATAATTAGAAAAAGGAAGACATACAAGACCACTGATAATCTCCCTCGATCTGGGGCTCCACGCAAGATCTCACCCCTTGGGGTCAACATGATCACAAGAACGGTGAGCAAAAATCCCAGAACCACACAGGGGGACCTAGTGAATGACCTGCAGAGAGCTGGAACCAACGTAACAAAGGAACCATCAGTAACACACTACGCCGCCAGGGACTAAGATTCTGCAGTGCCAAACATGTCCCCCTGCTTAAGCCAGTACATGTCCGGGCCCTTGTGAAGTTTGCTAGAGAGCATTTGGATGATCCAAAAGAGAATTGGGAAAATGTCCTATGGTCAGATGAAACCAAAGTAGAACTGTTTGGTAGAAACACAACTCGTCGTGTTTGGAGGAGAGAGAATGCTGAGTTGCATCCAAACAACACCATACCTACTGTGAAGCATGGAGGTGGCAACATCATGCTTTGGGGCTGTTTCTCTGCAAAGGGACTAGGATGACTGATCCATGTACAGGAAAGAATGAATGGGGCCATGTATCGTGAGATTTTGAGTGCAAACCTCCTACCATCAGCAAGGGCATTGAAGATGAAACATGGCTGGGTCTTTCAGCATGACAATGATCCCAAACACACTGCCCGAGCAATGAAGGAGTCGCTTCGTAAGAAGCATTTCAAGGTCCTGGAGTGGCCTAGCCAGTCTCCAGATCTCAACCCCATAGAAAATCTTTGGAGGGAGTTGAAAGTCTGTGTTGCCCAGTGACAGCCCCAAAACATCAATGCTCTAGAGGAGATCTGCATGAAGGAATGGGCCAAAATACCAGCAACAGTGTGTGCCAACCTTGTGAAGACTTACAGAAAACGTTTGACCTCTGTCATTGCCAACAAAGGATATATAACAAAGTATTGAGATGAATTTTTGATATTGACCAAATACTTATTTTCCACCATAATTTGCAAATAAATTCTTTCCAAATCAGACAATGTGATTTGTCTGGATTTGTTTGCTCATTTTGTCTCTCATAGTTGAGGTCTACCTATGATGACAATTACAGGCCTCTCTCATCTTTTTAAGTGGGAGAACTTGCACAATTGCCCCACTGTATATCATGTGTATATATGATATACAGTAGGGCAATACTTTTTTGCCCCACTGTATATCATGTGTATATATGTGTTATGCATGTGTATGGATAGATATATACTTTCTTTTGAGAGCAGGCAACAGAATTTCAGTTTTAATGTGGGCCAGTATACTCATACTAAAAAATGACAAATACAATTGCACTGCAAACCAGACACAGCTTCCAAATGCTTTTGAAGGGCAGTTCCAAGTATGTCCGTTGCAATAGACCAACTGATAATGAGCATTGGATCCAAAATCAGCAATAAGTATAAATGGCACACCAGAAAACTTTATGCAAAATTCTCCTGCCTCACCCGCCTTTTTCTCAAAAAGAAGACCTGAACCATATAAGTAACAGCCTCTTATATTTCTGGAATTTCTTTTATTTTTGTGGGATTAGATTAATTTTAATAGAATCACCTCCTAGTGTCAACAGAAAGCAAAATAACTCAGTCGATAAACTTCCTCTACACAAGACTGAACTTAATTTCTTTAATAGAGCTACCAACTATCTGCTTTGCAAAGAATCTTGGCCAATTTCCATTATTATTAATTTGATCAATAGTTTTCAATTAATCATTGAAACAAAAAAACTTGAAGCTCCTTTTTAAATTTATTTTTATTTTTTGTTTCTGCACTATTGTATTTTCCTTTCTTTTTTCTTAATGTTAGTTTTTATGTTAGTTTAAAGCTTTTAGTAATATATATATTAAACAAAATAAAGAACGTATCTTTATTCAACAAAAAGCACACAATTAGCCTTCAACCATTCTCAATTTTTCAGCTAACAAATGAGCCAATCTCACCTTAGAATCTTTCAGAGATTGTCTGCATTACGTCTACCCTGGCATTGTGCCTTTATTTTGAAGCTACGAATCTTAGCTTCTTCTTATGCACTATCAATCATTCCTTTTCCTTACCATTTGCTCCTTTTTATTTAATTCAGGATGTATTACAATAATATAGCATTTGGGAAGGAAAATACAACTCAATAAACCAAAAGCAGAGGTTAAGACGGAGAAAATCTCCACGGCTACCATCAATTTGCCCTTGGTGCTCAAGTAGGTGGGGATGAAGGAAATCCAAACACTGCAAAACACCAACATGCTGAAAGTGATGAACTTGGCTTCATTGAAACTGTCAGGCAGTTTCCTGGCAAAGAAAGCCACTGTGAAGCTTTGCTTGAGCGGGGGGGGGGGGAGACACTGGACTGAGAAGCTGGGGCGAGGAGCTGTCTGCCATTGCAGTCTAGGTATTCCTGGACAGTTGTACCTAGAAATGGGGGGAGGACCCAACACGCAGATCACAGTCAGAGATGGAAAACCGATCCTCGCTCTGAACAGAAGGCAATGGCAAGAAAAGCCAGACAGAGTTCTAATACTGTCTGTACAGCCCTTGTGACAAAAGGTCACTGGCTAAACTGAGAAACAGGTGGTTAACAAAGGAATCTCTTCGCTCTTCCTTCTAGGCCTTAGGGCCAGTTAAAAACACCTTGGTCTGCTCAAATGCAGCCAAGGCCCACACCTGGAGTAGCCCCCACAAGTTTCAAGAAGCGCAGCCTCCGCTGCGAAGCTGCAGTCAGGAATTCTCCCTCAAGGTCTCGACGTGAGCAAATGGTCTCCGAGCCGAAATCTGATCTCCGTTGCTCAGCTGATCGTCAGAATTGTAAAGAGGCTACAGATCGGCAGAACGGGAGCTCCCCTCCGAACGAAGTCTGCAGCCTCCCCCTTTCAAAGCCCAAAGGGCTGCAGAGAAGGAAGGGCAAAGCCCCTATCCCCCCCCAACGCAATCTCCAAGGATTCCTAATTTGGAAGTGAAAGCCAAATTATTCTAATTTAAAGGTAACCAATTTCAATTTGAATAGTCTAAAAGAACAAAAGGAAGAATCAAGCTAAACTGGGAGCCTTCTAAAAAGCGTCTTGTCTGAGCACGAGACTAAGACAAAACTGGGAAGCCACACCCAGAAGGAGGCGTGGCAGAGTTTTTTTGTCTTAGTCTGAGCAGGTGGGATTAAATTACCCAATCAGTGGAGTCTACATCCATCCTGATGGAGAAAATGGCAGACTGCGTTGTTTGGTGACCCCCGTGAAATGGTCATTCGACCCCAAATGGGGTCCCGACCCACAGGTTGAGAACCATTGCAATAGACCAACTGATAATGAGCATTGGATCCCAAATCAGCAATAAGTATAAATGGCACACCAGAAAAGTTTATGCAAAACTCTCCTGCCTCACCTGCCTTTTTCCCAAAAAGAAGACCTGAACCATATAAGCAAAAGCCTCTTATCTTTCTGGATTTTCTTTTATTTTTGTGGGATTAGATTAATTTTAATAGCAATCACCTCCTAGTGTAAACATAAAGCAAAATATCTCAAGACTGAACTTAATTTCTTTAATAGAGCCACCAACTATCTGCTTTGCAAAGAATCTTGGCCAATTTCCATTATTATTAATTTGATCAATAATTTTCAATTAATCATTGAAACAAAAAAACTTGAAGCTCCTTTTTAAATTTATTTTTATTTTTTGTTTCTGCACTATTGTATTTTCTTTTCTTTTTTCTTAATGTTAGTTTTTATGTTAGTTTAAAGCTTTTAGTAATATATATATTAAACAAAATGAAGAACGTATCTTTATTCAACAAAAAGCACACAATTAGCCTTCAACCATTCTCAATTTTTCAGCTAACAAATGAGCCAATCTCACCTTAGAATCTTTCAGAGATTGTCTGCATTACGTCTACCCTGGCATTGTGCCTTTATTTTGAAGCTACGAATCTTAGCTTCTTCTTATGCACTATCAATCATTCCTTTTCCTTACCATTTGCTCCTTTTTATTTAATTCAGGATGTATTATAATAATATAGCATTTGGGAAGGAAAATACAACTCAATAAACCAAAAGCAGAGGTTAAGATGGAGAAAATCTCCACGGCTACCATCAATTTGCCCTTGGTGCTCAAGTAGGTGGGGATGAAGGAAATCCAAACACTGCAAAACACCAACATGCTGAAAGTGATGAACTTGGCTTCATTGAAACTGTCAGGCAGTTTCCTGGCAAAGAAAGCCACTGTGAAGCTTTGCTTGAGCGGGGGGGGGGGGGAGACACTGGACTGAGAAGCTGGGGCGAGGAGCTGTCTGCCATTGCAGTCTAGGTATTCCTGGACAGTTGTACCTAGAAATGGGGGGAGGACCCAACACGCAGATCACAGTCAGAGATGGAAAACCGATCCTCGCTCTGAACAGAAGGCAATGGCAAGAAAAGCCAGACAGAGTTCTAATACTGTCTGTACAGCCCTTGTGACAAAAGGTCACTGGCTAAACTGAGAAACAGGTGGTTAACAAAGGAATCTCTTCGCTCTTCCTTCTAGGCCTTAGGGCCAGTTAAAAACACCTTGGTCTGCTCAAATGCAGCCAAGGCCCACACCTGGAGTAGCCCCCACAAGTTTCAAGAAGCGCAGCCTCCGCTGCGAAGCTGCAGTCAGGAATTCTCCCTCAAGGTCTCGACGCGAGCAAATGGTCTCCGAGCCGAAAGCTGATCTCCGTTGCTCAGCTGATCGTCAGAATTGTAAAGAGGCTACAGATCGGCAGAACGGGAGCTCCCCTCCGAACGAAGTCTGCAGCCTCCCCCTTTCAAAGCCCAAAGGGCTGCAGAGGAGGAAGGGCAAAGCCCCTATCCCCCCCCAATGCAATCTCCAAGGATTCCTAATTTGGAAGTGAAAGCCAAATTATTCTAATTTAAAGGTAACCAATTTCAATTTGAATAGTCTAAAAGAACAAAAGGAAGAATCAAGCTAAACTGGGAGCCTTCTAAAAAGCGTCTTGTCTGAGCACGAGACTAAGACAAAACTGGGAAGCCACACCCAGAAGGAGGCGTGGCAGAGTTTTTTTGTCTTAGTCTGAGCAGGTGGGATTAAATTACCCAATCAGTGGAGTCTACATCCATCCTGATGGAGAAAATGGCAGACTGCGTTGTTTGGTGACCCCCGTGAAATGGTCATTCGACCCCAAATGGGGTCCCGACCCACAGGTTGAGAACCATTGCAATAGACCAATTGATAATGAGCATTGGATCCCAAATCAGCAATAAGTATAAATGGCACACCAGAAAAGTTTATGCAAAACTCTCCTGCCTCACCCGCCTTTTTCCCAAAAAGAAAACCTGAACCATATAAGCAAAAGCCTCTTATCTTTCTGGATTTTCTTTTATTTTTGTGGGATTAGATTAATTTTAATAGCAATCACCTCCTAGTGTAAACATAAAGCAAAATATCTCAAGACTGAACTAAATTTCTTTAATAGAGCTACCAACTATCTGCTTTGCAAAGAATCTTGGCCAATTTCCATTATTATTAATTTGATCAATAATTTTCATTTAATCATTGAAACAAAAAAAAGAAACCTGAAGCTCCTTTTAAAATTTATTTTTATTTTTTGTTTCTGCACTATTGTATTTTCTTTTCTTTTTTCTTAATGTTAGCTTTTATGTTAGTTTAAAGTTTTTAATAAGATATATATTAAACAAAATGAAGAACGTATCTTTATTCAGGAAAAAGCACACAATTAGCCTTCAACCATTCTCAATTTTTCAGCTAACAAATGAGCCAATCTCACCTTAGAATCTTTCAGAGATTGTCTGCATTACGTCTACCCTGGCATTGTGCCTTTATTTTGAAGCTACGAATCTTAGCTTCTTCTTATGCAGTATCAATCATTCCTTTTCCTTACCATTTGATCCTTTTTATTTAATTCAGGATGTATTATAATAATATAGCATTCGGGAAGGAAAATACAACTCAATAAACCAAAAGCAGAGGTTAAGATGGAGAAAATCTCCACGGCTACCATCAATTTGCCCTTGGTGCTCAAGTAGGTGGGGATGAAGGAAATCCAAACACTGCAAAACACCAACATGCTGAAAGTGATGAACTTGGCTTCATTGAAACTGTCAGGCAATTTCCTGGCAAAGAAAGCCACTGTGAAGCTGACAATGGCCAGAAGACCCAGGTAGCCCAACACAATGTAAAACATCATCTCTGAGCCTTCGTTGCATTTCACTAAGATCTCACCCACTTGGGAATGCTTCTCTAATTCTGGAAAAGGGGGCTTGTTCACTAACCAAACAGCACAGATGGCAATCTGAATCAAAGAACAAGGCACAATAACCAAGATTGCTAGCCTCTTTCCCATCCATTTCCTCATCTTGTTCCCTGGTTTTGTAGCCACAAAAGCCAGAACCACAGTGATCGTTTTGGCCAGTACACAGGAAACAGCAACAGAGAAGGTGATACCAAACACAGCCTGCCTTAAAAGGCAGGTTTCCTTGCTAGGTCTTCCTATGAAGAAGAGGGAGCAAAGAAAACATAGCAGCAGAAAGGTGAGCAGGATACATGTGATGCTCCAATTGTTGGCTTTCACAATGGGAGTGTTCGAGTGTAACCTGAAGATTGCTATCACAATAAGTGTGGTCAGAGAAAGAAAAAGTGCCAAAGATGTCAGAGTTGTTCCCAGGCCATCTTTATAGGACAGGTAAGTAATTACTTTAGGAATGCATTCTTGTTGATTTGTGTTAGGATACTGTTCTTCTTGGCAAGACTCACATTCATCTGCATCTGAAGATCAGAAGCATAAATTCATTATTTGAACTTTGTACTAATATTTTTCATACTTCTTGCTCTTTATATATTATTTGATATAAAAAAAGTTAGTATTGAACTCTACAAAAGTCTTTTAAAATGATGGTCCCCAATCTTTTCAGCTTTCTGGAACAGTAACAGCACTGGCACTGGTGGGGAGAGGGAATAGTTTTGCACAAGCAATGGGTGAGCATACACAGCTCCATTTGCATGAGCAGCAGGTGCACAAAGCTCACACAAATGGAGCTTCACATGTTCATACATATGGCTGCACACCACTTGCATGGCCCAGTTCCGAATAGGCACACCTTGGGGGTTGGGGTCCCTGATTTAAAAGCACAAAGAATAGCCTTTGAGTACACTACTGAAGACCATAAACCATAATAAAGTCATTAGATGTATGTGAGAGAGAAAGCACAAAATAGAAAATTTCGGGATGTTTTCCTAGATAGATCTGAATTCTACACTTAACCATTTGTGTTGAAATCCTCCCTGAAGGACACGGAATGCAATCATAACAACAGATTTGTTTCCCCTGCTGAATTAGTTTGCTTTGTCCAGGATGGCAGCTCTCAACACAGGTAGATTTTGGCACCATCTGTTAATATTGTCTATAGAACAAGAAATAGTTTTCTCCTCTCGCTGATAATTCTGAATTACATATGTTTGGAACAGATAGATTTTAGAAATTATGAATCAGGTTATTAATATCTTAGAAAGATTCCTAATTTCACAACTATCTGACATTGGTAACTCTTTCTGCATTTTTCTTTTCCCCCAATATATTTTCTAAATTCAGCTCTCTCAACAAATTTCCTTGCTGTTCTCCAGATTACCACTCAAATGATACTGATATTAAGCGTAAGAAAATATAACAGTTCCAACCTGATGAAACGTGGGATTCCACATAACGGCACTTGCATTAATGATGAATTCTTTTCCAAGTTGAAAACTGGGATCGATTCTTCCAACTTGGACTCTCTGGAAAGATTCATTGGGAAATGTCACCAAATTGATGAGGTCATAGCCTATCGCTAAATCCCTCTTCATCGAGAAATATTTCATCTCCAACGTTATTGTTAAAGTGGACTTGTCTCAAAAATGAATTAAGCTAGAGGGAAGGAGAAAGGTGTTACTGCTGTAACAAAAAGTAACGGTCACTTGGAACATCAGTGATATGACATTTAAATTGAGATATGATGCAGTACTGAAAATTAGTGTTTTCAAAGTACATCAAGAATCAAAAAGGTTTTATCTAACTAGAACATGGATGGTTAACCATAACAGCAATATTTTTCATCTGAATCTGAAACCAGGGACTCATTCCATTCCGTCTAAACTATGTAAGATGACAGAAAGGATTTTTTTTCCTGTTCCCTGAGAAACTACAAATCTGCCTATCAAATTCATTCTCCAGAGACTCACTTCTCCCATTTTTGAATGACGTGGATAAATATTTTGTTTCAAAGAAATTAGGCTATAGTCCGTTCATCACTTTTTTATTTCTACCTCAATCATAACAAACTTACACCTTTTCTGGAGCACTCCAGCTACAAGCAATTTAGGCCTTTTTACTCATTTGGGAGAAGTAACCAGTCCTTACTCTTTATTCCTCTTCTGATAGTGGGATTAAATATCTGGTTGTTTTTGCTAATTTGAGAAGGAGCCAACCCAGAATGGAGTAAATCAGGGCTTTTCAACCTTTTCACCCATTGTACCACTTTTAGGATATGTCAACATCCGAGTACCACCAGTCGCCTAGCAAGGTGTCAAAAACTTGATGACCAAAAAAAAAAAGGAAAAAAGGGATAAAGTACAGGTAGTCCTTGACTTACAACAGTTCACTTAGTGACTGTTCAAAGTTACAATGGCATTGAAAAAGTGCCCCCCAAGCCATAGCTGAGCAAGACACCTACCTGCCCGCCCGGTGGTGCTCTTCCTCCTGTCTGAGATTTTCATTGTTGGGAGCATTTCTGTTGAGGATTGGCAGTGGGGGTGGGGGGGGGGTGTTTGGTTTTTATTTCCCTGCCCCCTCTGCTGGGACACTGTGACCATCATAAATATGAATCAGTTGCCAAGCATCTGAATGTAAATCATAAGACTCTGGAGATGCTGCAACATTCCAGCTGATCAGTGCTTCTTCAGGGCTCAGCGGAAGTGCCAGCATCAGTGCTGCTTTCCAGCTGATTGGTGCTTCCTCAGAGGTCAGTAGAAGCACCAGGATCAGTGCTGAGCTCCAGCTGGAGCCTGGAGCTGATCCTGTTGCTTCCACTGAGCCCTTACAGCCCCAAAGAAGTGTCAATCAGTTGGAAAGCGGCACTGATCCTGGCGCTTCCGCTGAGCCCTGACAGCTCTGCATCTCCAGCCATCTCTCCCTTAGGCTTGTGTGGTGCTGCCACCGATTCAGCTCATTTCCCTCCCCCGCTACCACTTTTATAGGATGGTTGTGTACCACCTGCCAGGTGCCAATTTATGACAGGTGGTACCCATATCACTGGTTGAAAAGGCCTGGATTAAATTATCCATTTTCCCTATGGTGTTAAATTTAGCATTAATTTTAAATCAGTATATCATTGGTGCATCTGGACTCTCAATTTCTAATTCACTTTAAATATTTTATAAGGTATCCCCACTCTCTCAACATTCTTCTAAAAACATTCACTTGCTTTTCTTTGCAGTTTCAAATGGTGGTTGTGTTTACTAGTTTATCTCTGTTGTTACATCATGTATGCTTCTGTTTTAGTTCTCTTTTGGTTTTCTAAATTATTTTGGTTTTAATGAATTGACCAATTTACTTGTGAGTACCTGCCAGGGAGGAACATTTTGGAGATTCCATTGGCCTTGATTCCTGCTTCCCCTCCGTTTGTTCCTCCAGGAATACAAAGCATGGAGAGAATGTGCCACAAGATAAACAGCATTGTAGATGCTATAACTCCAACCAGACATCCCCATTTCAAAGACAAAATCAGGAAGGCTCTCCAGCTTCTCTTCCCCAGTGCAATTCTTCATTTTCTGTCCATAAATTATATGGATGTTGAGTGAGCAGAAGAATGTTGATGTCCAGATTTCAGACAGGAAATAAAATGTAGACTTCAGAGGATTTATTTTCTCAAGAAAATTCTGAAATCCTGGCACATCTTTGGTATGGAGTGAGAATGATAGGGTTCCATTGAAGGATTTTTTGCTAAATTGTCTGGCAGGGTTCTGAGCAGTGAAATCCCATTCACATGTTGTGATCCATACCTTCTCCAGAGGCTTGTTACGGCCAATTTCCATTGAGTATAAAGTCAGATGTAATCCTTCCAGAGACTGGCCATTTCCATATACAAGGAACACATTGATTTTACTTTGGGAGATAACAGATTGAATTTGAAGGATTTTTTTCTCAAGTATCTCTCTTAATAAAAATAGTGACATAATTGGGATCATCTGTATCCCAGCTATGCAAATATTATTTTGTAGAAGCTTGGGTCTCAAAGTTCGAAGAAAGTTTTCACCACTTTCATCGTCTGAAACAATTAGACTAACCCAATTCCATCCAAAATATTTCAGAAGTTGAACTATCCCCATGTATTGAAAATCTTCATTGGGAATCATTCGGTAGAAAGAAGAAAACCCAATTTTCTTTCTTAATATGGGGTCAGAGGAGCCATAACTAACCTGGGGAAAACATTTCAAATCACAGAAAAACATTCAATTTTGTATAAACTCTTTTTAAATGGCTGCTAATATTAGATACAAATTTACTGGACATTCTTAAAAATCCACTTTAGTATATTGTTTGGTGAGTGGATGGACTCACTTACATTGCCCATGGGTGGTCCTTTTTTTAATTAAAAGTTTTTGCAATTTTACAATAAAATCCCTCTCCCACTACCTCCCTACCCCCCAAAAAACTCTCCCCCCCTCTTCCCAGAGCTGAATACAGGGTTAAGTAGAACTAAGATCATAGGTGGTCCTTTTGAAGATGAGAAATACCAGTTAAGTAGCTTTCATATTTATGTGGTCACTAAAAATCAACATCAACTTGATGGCACATAGTCAGACAATCAATCAATCAATCAGTGTATTTACTTTGAAATTCGTGAAAAGGATATGAAAGAAATTTGATTTCTCTAGTTTACATTTCAAGCTTGCAGTAAGCCAGGTCCTCAGTTAGAAGTAGATGTAAAATGACAGTTCAAACAATAGAAGAATTTACCTTTACAACTGAGACTTAACAGATTCTCCTTTTCTTCTATATACCTATTTCCAAACATTTACCTGAGGAATCTTGTAAGTACTTAAGATGTTGGCCATGTGAATAGAATTTTCAGAGGTGAGTCCCCCAATGTTGGCCATGACTTCCTCTTCAGTGATACAGTAATAATTGAGTGGATCCCCTTGTCTTAGAAAGAGAAGATCCAAAGTGGTCCAAGTGGTTCTCCATGAATTGTACGCATTGTCATAAATCTTGGACCGTAATGTGTTGTTGGGTAACAGATCGGGATTCTTATTGATTTCTTTAATGGCAAAAAGAAAAGCAAGGACATGCTGGTAGTTTTTAGGGATTAGACTGCCAAGAGAATTTTGAATATTAGATCTTAAGGGCTAATAATTAAGTGACTTGCAGCTTAGATCATCGCTTGCCCATAGAGCTCAACTGAATATCGTTCTCTATATGATGGGAAACTCTTTCTGAAATAAATGCTTCAGATATTCCCCTAAAGCAAAGTGAATAAATTTCTTTCTTCTGTCATTAATGCACACACTATATATCTGTCTATATATTTTAGGTTTCTTTTTTAAAATTGATACTCTTTTCTTTTGTACTTTATTATATATCTCAATGGTGTAATTCATACAAGTTATAGATGTCATAAAGAAACTATGCTCTTAAATCAGAGAGATGGGGGAGACAGACAGAGAGACAGAGAGGATCTAATCTTCCAGGTAAAGTATATAAGGATACACAAAATTTTGGATGTATACTTTGGATATACAAAATTGCTTCTCCCTTTACGCATCCAAAGTACATTATTAAATATAATATAGCCATAGACATACTTTGTCAGGGTTTCTAATGAGAATTCTTGAAAGGAATTAGGGATGTAAGAATTCCTAATTACTCTCATTCAACTTGCCCAAGGTACTATACCCAAGAAATGAAACAATATCTTGGAATTAACATTTTAAAATCTTATTATTTATTCCTTATTGTCTACCAGAGGATCTAAATTGTACAGAGAGAACTATTAGGGCTCTGAGCAAATCCATCTTCACACACAGACTATCTATATGTTTTCAGTCAAAAGTTAATAGCTGAAATCTGCCTCCCACCTCAATTTCTGCTATAAGTGTGCTTGGCATACAAAATGTCAAAACATGGAGAAAATTAGAAGACAGAATAAGAGATCTATCATTATTTAGAAATAATCATTTAGGTGGGGAAAGTAAGAATGATCATCAGACCCAAACAGAATCTTCCAAGAATGAAAAACCACTGAAGGTTTTTTAAACAAAGAATGTTATGGGTTCAGAGACACCTTAGATAAAAATGAAGAATTACTTACTAAGCTTGTGTTGGTGAAGAAAGTGGATGTTCCCTAAACTTCTGTTCACTATAATTACCAAGTGTCATGGATACAAATTCTCCAATTATAATTTCATCTGAGAGACCTGAAGGATGTGTGGAAACTTTTCGCTGATAAGGATCTTTTAGAGTCAAATGTTTCCTGAAGGAATGGTTGAGCTTTACAAGCAGAAAGATTAGAAAAAGAGCTAGGAGCTCTTGAGGCAAGCCCCACCCCAATCTTACCACCATGATAAAAAAGCACCCAGCACCTTGATCAAAAGTTCAGGAAATAAAAGTGAATAATTGTGCTGTTGTCAAATGTGGATCAAAGAGTGATATTAAAAAACAACCTTTTGGCAGGGCTTTTATGCAGTAAGCACAACTTGTCAGAGCTGAAATGGCTTTGCAGTCATCGATATTCTACCTCTCACAATTTCCTTCCATTAATCACTATCATTATGCCAGTTGTAGGGCATCAAATCCCTGTTGAGAAAGAAAATGATCTCAGCATAAACTCTGTATTATATACCATCCAAAGTGACTTTGTTTGAGTTAGATGACATTTATTTATTTGTGCCACATATTTATAACTTTTCCCATAAACAACTCAAGGGGCAAACATATACAACCTATCTTCCTCCTCCTATTTTCCCTAAACAGCAACCCTGTGAGGTGACAGGTTGATAGAGAGCAACTTGCCCAAGATCATCCAGCTGGCTTTAATGGACTAGAACTCATGGTATCCTGATTTCTAGCCTGATGCCTTAACCACTAGACCAGGCACACTGACTGAGGAATTCTGGGAGTTGAAGTCCACAAGTCATAATAGGGCCAAGTTTGAAGACCCCTGCACTAGACCATACTGGCTCTTATAAATTGAGTAAGTAAATAAATCAGCAATAAAATGCTTCTCTTCCCTCATTCTTCCACTGTGGGAATTAACAAGCCTTTCCATTTTTGCCCATATAGGATTCTTACTGCTGTCAACATATGTAATAAATTTCCATTTTTTTCCCCAAATTCTTCATCCAATAGTTCTAAAAGAAAATCTTCTGGTTTCAATTTTATACAGTGGTACCTTGATACTTATCCTTAATTGGTTCCAGTGAATACCAAACAATGAGTACCAAACAAATTTGGAATAATATAGTGAGTCACAAAGCAGCTGACACCAACAATGAGTACTGAGACAAGATTTTCACATCAAAATGTGTTGAGTATCAAATTCAATGAATTTCAAAGCAGTTGAGCGGGGTGTGGTTTTGCTAGGATGCATCTGGCCTGGGGGCAGCAGTTTGACATCCCTGCTCTCTATAATGACATTAGCTAATTTTTTCTTTTAACAACCTTGCAATCCCTTGCATCAGGGTGGAGTTGGAGCAACTGAATGGAGCTCAAGTGTTTACTGGCCAGATGCCCTGCCTGATGTCTATGCAGAGTTCGCAGCAGACAATTACTCATTGTGCCCAGAGAGAGAAATATCTGCCACTACATATACGATCAACCCACAGCCTCCTGATTATGAGAAGAGAGCTCTACCTCTAGGTCACTTCACCCCTCAATGACATTAGCTATTTAGTTGTGGCCAATTGTAGAACATCAGAGCAAGATCAAAGCCTTCCAGACAACTATTCAGCCACCATGATAGAGCAGTAGTCAGCAGCTGTATGTGTCTCTTTCAGCAATGAACAGGAAAAAAATGGTGACAGGAAGTTGCCCAGGAGTCCAGGGGGAGGGAACAGCCACACCCAATCTTAATGAGTTAAGTAGCTGGTACCTACAAAGTGGTCTCCATTCTGCATAGTTCATCCAATTGCCCTTTTATTAGAAGAGTTTTCTAATAAAACTACAGAGTTTCTTTTTCCAATATGACCATTTCAGCAAAGCGATGGGCAGAAGAAATAAGTATTTTTTATGAATTAGGAGGTTGTGAGAGGAGAAGGGAGAATTTATCTCTTCCTCCTTTTAACCAGCATTGCTTTCTTTGGATAGGAAAAGCAAGACTCGGTTCTCCAAATCTGTTATGATCCCAAGATCATTTCTTTCTTGCTTGATGAGGAGTAGCCAAGAGATGGGTTTGGACCATATAATTTCTTCAACTGGAAAAATAGTTGAATAGCTTTGAGAAAGAGGTTTGCCTACCTCATAGTTATCAGAATTAATTAATTAATTAAACTTGTTTTTGGGGAAAGCACAGAACATTTAAACACTTAACAATTTAATTTTAATATTAACAACAACTTCATGAGGCTCAGTAGGTTGCATTATGAATCACTCCAATGATAATTATTGTAATCTACAACTTTAGTTATGCATAAAACCAACAGAGACTCTCTTTCATTGTTGCAGGCAAAGTGCTGTGATGAAGATATGCCTGCACATCACATTGGAGCCAAATTCCTTTGGCATTCAAAAGGACTCACATACTTTGCCATGTGTTTCTACTCTCTGTCCTTATCCTCCAGGCTTCTTTCAGCAAGACCTTTAACCCCATGTGTGGTGACAAAAGACATTTTAAGCTTAATTTCCCTGCCCTCTCCAATGATATAATCATTGGAGAATTTGTGTCTACTATATATCCTGAATTGCCTTTACTCCACTTTGTGGAACACCCAGAAGGATCCTTGCGTGGAAAGCAAGTACTCATTGGAAAGAAACCTTTCAGGTTTTTTTTTAATGTGATTGAATTCAAGAGATTCACTTTAAAATTTTTCCACTGTAGATGAGAATCAAAACTGGTTTAGGCATGATTCTTATTTATAAATCTCTCTTAGTCAGGTGCTAGAATATAGCTGTTGAATGTAGCCTTGTAGATTCCTGGTTTTTCATGTGGCTGTTGCTACACAAGAATTAATCTGATCATAAAAAAAACTCCTAAGTTTAATTTTAACAATATTGTTCCTCTATTTTTTATTTGTATGCAAAAAGAAAAAGAATCCTTGTTAAAAATATCTAGCATGATATTTTATTAAAATTTATAAATATATATCTATGATTCTCATAATATATAATGACATCATTAGGATTTTATCATTTATTCCTTATTTGCAAACACTTCTATATACCAAGACTTTTATTTTAAATAGATTATGGTTGCTTGAGATTTCTATTTATCATGCAGTATGTCTCCTTAGTACTTTAAGGCATAGAAAGGTGGGTCATTTTTAAATATATGAGTGTGATCAAATGTTACAGTACATTGTGAGTATTTGGATTGTCTTAACAGTTGGCACAATTCATCAGTTTCTGCCCTCCAATTCCATTGCTATGCTACACATAAGAAATAATCCTTTTAATTGCATTAAAACCCTGTTTTAAACTTCTCAAAGTATGATGCATAGATGACCACATGATCCTCAAGTGATATTCAGACATTCCAACAAAGCTCCTCATTCCATGCTTTCCTCACCTCTGGAATATCTTAACTACTGAAATTTAAGAATGAAGGTTTTATTCTTTTTCAAAGAAGTGCTTCAGAACATAGGTGCACTCTTCACTTCTCTAATACTCATTAAAGCAGACAAATACATCATTTTAGGTAAAGAGAAAAGCATTATCAAGAAGTCTATCTAAATCCAATCCTTGTCACATTCTAAGATTGTAGAACTAACTGAAACTCTTCTTGCAGGCCGTTGCCTAAAAACCTACAGCATATCCTAGCCTTCAGTTTTGCCATTCAGGAGATCAACATGAATGAGAACTTGTTACCCAACATCACCTTGGTCTCCAAGGTCTATGACAATGGTTTTCAAGCACTGAAAGCCTCTGAGAACCTTTTGACTCTTTTCTTTGTTGAAGGCCGTTGTCCCCTCAATTACAGGAGGGGAAAGGAGCAAAACATCATGGCTGTCATTGGTGATCTCCCTTCCCAGAACACCATACAGATGGCCAACATATTAAATGCCTACAAAATTCCACAGGTAGGTATCCGGGCTCACATAAATGCACAAGAAAGGAAAGAGTGGTGGTTAAAAGTGGAGAGAACCCCTCAAAAACAGCTGCAATATTGGGGAACTGATTTGGGGTAGTTTTTACTTATTTATTTATCTTTCCAGAGAAATGTAAGGTATCAATTACTATTACAACCACAGTAATTCTTAATAAGCACAAACATATTTAGTTTGTAAGAATTGGTGTAGGTATCATTGTTTCTGTCTTCTTCTTCTTCTTCTTCTTCTTCTTCTTCTTCTTCTTCTTCTTCTTCTTCTTCTTCTTCTTCTTCTTCTTCTTCTTCTTCTTCTTCTTCTTCTTTATTCTTTGGGTGTTGAGAGAGATACAAAATTCTGGTTCTTGCACTTCTGGTGTGCTCAACCATTGTTAATTGATGCTGTAATAATATGTCTGATATTGTCTCTCCATCTTCTGGGTGTGCCTCAAGTTCTTTTACTTTCTCCTCTTTCTGTAAATGCCACAACAATGTTAAATACATTTATCAGTAAAGCACTAGTTATCTTAACCTTATAATATAAAATGCTAGATGAATACTCTCAGATACTGTCAGGTCCTTAATGAATAAGACTCCTCTCTTGTTACTCATTCCTCTCTCCTCTCTATTTCTGGTTAGCACAATCAAAGACTGAGATGATTTTTGTCCAAAAAGTGTTGAATGGAATGCTAATGATGGTCTGGTTGCAAAAGCTCTGAGGAAAGATTTGTTGAGCTCCAGATTTGGTATTTGTCTCACCCATCAAGATTTTCTATGGAAAAACAGTGTCCCAAAGAAATGTACTTTTCCATTTTTTGATGCAATATTTAGTCTAAAAGTACATCGTTATTATTCCTTCTCTGCATCTTAGTTATGGCTCTTTTGACCTTGCATTGAGTGATAAAATGCAGTTTCCTTCTTTCTTCTGGATGACTCCTAATGAAAACCTTCACTATGTTGGGATTATTCAGCTCTTGAAACATTTTGGATGGAATTGGATTGGCCTTCTCATCCCAGAAGACACCACTGGAGAGAGATTTTTCAGAATTCTGAGGCCAAAATTAATTCAGAGTGATATTTGCATTTCTTTCATTCAATTTATTCCAAGACTGATAAATTATGAGCCCAGTACCTTCCGGAAGAATAATCTAAATAACATAGCACTTTTCCTATGGTATAGTAAAATCAATGTAATACTTGTTTATGGAGACATGCAATCTATAGAAGGCTTACGAGTAATTCTTGAATGGTATGAAATTAGTAACAGTCTCCCATTAGAGCGGGTTTGGATCATAAGTGCTTTGTGGGATGTCACTTCCGTCTTTGAGCCCCAGAAATTCACAGCATTGTCCTTCAATGGCAGCTTGTCTTTCGCCCTTCACACAAATATGGTACCAGGCGTTCAAGAGTTCCTTGAGAACCTAAATCCATTTCACTCTAAAATGTATTTCCTACCTCAGTTCTGGGGTGCTGCATTTACCTGTTCATTTCCAACGTACAATATATATGCACAAGGCAAAGGAAGCTGCACTGGGACGGAGGATCTGGGGAGTCTCCCTGGAACTGTCTTTGAAATGGAGATGTCTGGTCAGAGCTACAATATTTACGATGCTGTGTATTCTGTAGCCCAAGGTCTCTATACCATGTATTCACCCAGAACCAGGAAGAAGACAATGGACAAAGGAGAGAAGTGGAATTTTCTGAAAGTCCAACCTTGGCAGGTGAATTATGGTGCCTCCTAATGTAATGGAAATGTAGCTTTAATCGCATATTGATTTCAATTTTTACAACATTCATTAACAGTGTATTTTTACTCCAGTCCCATCTGCATTTATCTGAAAGTTTCTGGTTGAACAAAACATAATTTTGTTTAGATTACAGAAGATTACTTGCCGAGCCCGAGGGTGGGGTCAAATGCATCATCAGTTTCGTGTCTCTATACCCCCATAAAAGACCTAAGTCCCGCTCCCTTGACTTTTCTTTGGTACCAATTCGCCTTGACCATTAGTAGTTCATATTGCTATTTATAGGTATAATGAAATAAACTTGTACGACTTATGAACTCAATTTTGGTTCCTGATTTCTTGCACCTGACAGGTAGGCATGCAACAAGTAACAATACCAGGTTCTTCATTTAGCTATTCCATTAGAGTAGAAGAATTATATATCTAATATATATTTTAAATTGCTCTTTATAATTTTTAGTTGTCTAGACACTTGGTGGTAACCTCTGAAAGTGCTTATTCCTTGTTGCAATTTTGATTTTTTTTTTACAGATATTATTTTAGCTATATGGAAGTAATTTTTTCCCCAGAGGCCTTTTGCTCTGTTTCCAATCTTCAATCCAAAAAATTCTCAAATCCAGTAAAAGATTACCTTTTTTGCAGCATTTTGTGGCTGAGTAGAGAAAACAATTTACTGCAGTAGAGAGAAGAAAGAATTTCTGCAAAATAATAATAATGGAATGAAGTTGGAGGCAGGGTTATGATAGAATGAGAATACTTACCTTTCTCTAAGATATGTTTGGTGTAAACTGATTTAATCTGCAAAAGCCATAAAGGAACTTCTTAATCATGTTTTCTGGGACAGGATTCCAATAAATATGTTTTGTTATGATATCCATTAGATATAATGCGCAGCCACAAAGAGTCAAGCCATTTTCCAAAGCACATGAAAGCAGAACAAAAAGCAATGGTTGGAAATTAATCAAGGAGAAAACCAACTAAACCTAAGGGGAAATTTCCTGACAGTTAGAATAATTGATCAGTGGAACGGCTTTCCTTCCGAAGTTGTGGGTGCTCCGACACTGGAGGTTTTTAAGAAATTGGGCAGGCATTTGTCTGAAATGATCTAAGGTCTTCTGCTTGAGCAATAGGTTGGAGTAGAAGACCTTCAAGGTCGTTTCCAATTCTATTATTCTAATATTCTGCTTTTCTGTTATATTTCTTAGCAATAATTTTTGTCTCTCATGAAATGCAAAATTTGGAAGAGCAATCTATCTGACAAAATCTGTATTAATTACTTAAACTTAAAAAATGTGAACATATTCATGCAAAGTGGAATTATGCCTTTCAACACAAAAAATATTAACTAAAATGTTTGGAAGTTCATTAAAAATCAAGCTCAGCATCATTTGGTAAATCACAGCATGGAACTGTAAATCCTATTGCCTACTATCAGCACTAATTTCTCACTTATCTCTCTTACCTTTTAGCTTTGTTTATTTCTGACAAAACTCCATTTCAACAATAGTGCTGGGGAAGAAATAGTTTTCAATGAGAATGGAAACCTGGCAGCAGCATACGATATCATCAACTTGATTACTTTCCCCAATCGATCCTTTCAGAAGGTCCAAGTTGGACATATTGAACCTCAGAGTTCTCAGAAGGAAGACCTCACCATTAATACAACTGCCATTGTATGGAATCCCAAATTTAAGCAGGTGAATTTTAAAAAAACAACTAAAATGGTGATATTTTCTCAATTTCTGGAATTTTAAACAAGTCAACTCAGAGCGGTTCCAAGGTCATTTGAAATCTTCCTAATGATGTTAGAACAATTTTGTATCCTGGAAAAATGAAGCAATTCTCAATTCTACATTATACTTTCAGATTGTGGGGAAAGAGAGCTTTGCTGGCTGGGGTTATGGACCATCTGGGTCCAGAGGACTTTCCCACTAATGGGTTTATCTGACTGTTTAGTCGATGGTTGAATCAGTTTGAGAACCAAAGCATGAAAACGGTCAGCATATCTATTCACCACTTCAGCCTAACCTACACATCCCATCTCCCTGGAGTTTTGCAGGGCATGTTTCTGTTGCCACTCACAGTTTTTGCTTCCCATAGCCAATTCAAAAACCTGGGGAGAGCTGCTGGCAATTTTGATACAGTGGTTTTTTCAAGTGATGTGCTTTGAAAAAGTATAGTACAGGGGTAGGCAACCTTGGCTCTTTTATGACTCATAGACTTCAACTCTCAGAACTCCTGAGTCAGCTGTGCTATGTATACAGCTATGCTGACTCAGGAATTCTGGGAGTTGAAGTCCATGAGTCATAAAAGAGCCAAGGTTGCCTTCCCCTGGTATAGTAAATTTACTATAGTGAATAGCTTTTCAGCAGGCACTGATACTATGCATTTTGAAATACAGGCAAGATTGGACTAATGTGCTATCCCATTTTATTGCTCATCACAGAATAGGAGAGATTAATTGGACATCTACCAAAGCTGACCATCGCCCCAAGTCTTGCGCTCACCACACCTGCATTTACTTCCCTGATTGACATAATTTGTTCTTGTATGGTAGCCTCTGCGGTGGTAATGCCCCCTTGCACATCTCAGAAGCTGCATTCTACTGCTTGTGAAATACTTTGGATATACTGTATGTCAGGCTGTGCCATGTGGTTGGTCTTATACCTTCCTTCTTCCTTTCTCTCCCCACCGTGTTGCACAGACATCTTGTGACAAATGATTGTGGGCACCCATTCTGCTTGAATTGTTCATGTAGGTACCTGCTCTCCAGCTGTTTGTCTTGCTGGGTACTACAGTGGCTTTTCACCTTGCCATATAGTGTTCTGATGCAACATTGTTTGTGTGACAGTGGATGGTTGCTTTGAAATTCAGAATCTGTAGAGTGTTGGTAGCCTTGTGATAAACTGTGGTTTCTAGGTATCCCAAAGATGCTTGGATGAGAAGCAAAACATCTTCAAAGAAAAACAACAAGTCCTGTTGTCTCATAAAAAAGCATATTTGGGATAAGTATGACCTGGTGACTTAGAATCTCCATAGACATTTAGCTGTAGTTTCTAGGCATCCATCTTCTGTGTTTACAAATGGTAATTGCCTAGCTGTTTCTTCCTCCATTGTGAACTATACTTTAAGGAAGATGGAGTGCATCTGTAAGTGCATTTCTCTTGATGATGACAAATATCTCATCCATATAGTGGCACCAGAATTTAGGTGTGTAGTTCTGAAATGAATGGTGTTATAATTCATGCAGGACTGTTTCTGTAATGACTCTCTCATGGTTCCGACAGAGTCATGAATAAAGCAGAACTCCGAGGCTTGAAACTTTCTCTAAGAACATGTTTATTAGTTACAAAGTATTGGCATGCTCAAGTGTGAAACCAAGTCTGGATGCATACATAACAATTCCCCAGTAAAAAGTTAGCAATCCCACCCATAAAGCTATGCAAGCAACTACATTCCCCAATGCAGCTATTTGGTGGGCTTTTTCCAAAATGCCCAGCCTGCAGGCTCGGGAACAACTGATGACCTTGGTTTCCACAGGACAAAAGATTATTATGACTAGAGAAACACCTGGGCAACACCCTCCTCCCTCCATTCTATGTAGCAATGAGCAGGAAAATGGCTATAACCTTGCTCAGTCGCAGTGCTGACAGACTCCTGATATTGATCAGACAAGGAGACCAGAACTCATTGGTGGCCACACACTGCAATGAACAAGGACACACATTCAATTTTCAGCTATTAAGATTGTTTGACAAGCAGGCACAAAAACAGCCAGGGAAGTGATTGAAACCTGGGAAACAGGCCCCTGGTCAGTCAATAGGAGTGCTGATTTACATCTAGCCTAGTAGTTAGAAGGTGAGGACTGGGCAGCACAAGCAAATGACAGCTAATGACTTAAAAGCCAGTCATCAACATCTAAAAAGCCACTTACCACAGGCACTATAAATACCACACACAGAACAGCACATACTATGCTAGAGAGAAGTTCCCTGAAGATGGGTTCTAGCACAAGTCCGAAAGCTCAGAATACAAAATCTCAGGTCCCAGGTACCAAGAGCAACATTATCCTGGGACATATAAATTGGCCTTCATTCGTGAGTAAATTTACTATACATGGAGAATCAGGATACCACTGTTGAATGGCAATGCAACACAGATAATTGAAAAAGGTTAGCAAATGCTAGGCAGGAATATATTTGCCATCAGATCAACGAATGGAGGAAGACTAAATATGGATGTCATTACCAACTAAAGTTGTCAGAAATTCAACAACATTTTCCATATAAGTTTATTTCTTATTATTATTCAAATTAAAATAGCTCATTAAATTTGTGAGAGATTCTTTTATGACCCTCTTCAGGACATTTCAAATTCCTTTATGTATGATGTAGGTGTTGTGAAGGGTTTTCTATCCAAATTTTCAATAGCAGTTAGAAGATGTTCACCTCTACCCTGACTGAATCTAGCAATCAGTTCTAGGAATTTAAAAATTTGCATTAATGGAAATTACAAGAATATGATTGCTTTAGGATTTATTTACAGCGAATAACTGCTGACTGATTGAGTAAAAAATAGATTATAACCAATTTTAATTATTTTCTTTTGCCATTCCTATTAGACACCACCTTCTGCCACCTGTGTAGAAAGTTGCTATCCTGGGTACCGGAAATTAATTAAGGAGGGGAAACAGGTTTGCTGCTATGACTGTGTCCAATGTTCAGAGGGGAGCATTTCCACCATGATGAGTAAGAAAAAAGGTCTATAGTATATTTCTTTAAAAATACATTATTCTCTAATCAAGTTCAGTTCCTGAGTATAGTTTTAAAGAAAATGATAGATTGATTTGGATCTCTCATCTGTCTTGTTCTCTTTCTCCTTTTTTAAGTATAAACTTTTCTTTATTTTCTTTATTTCTTTATTTTCTTCAGGAAACGTGGTTATTGAATACAAAAATAAACTTTAAGAAAGATTTTCCTAAAGCATAATTTTTAAAAGAGATTTATTCTCTTTATATGAAGCCAATTCTACTTATCAGATTCAAGAGGTAGCATGGAAACCTGCTCAGAATACAACTATATTTTTATATGAGAAGATTCCAAAACGTTTCAGCAAGGAATAATTGTTAAAACTTAATATCAATTCAATGTGTAGACTTTTTAAAGATCTTATTTATGATTTTTAGATTCCAAGCAATGTGAGAAGTGCCCAGAAAAACAATATCCAAATGAGAAACACCATCAATGTATTCCCAAAATTATCACCTACTTATCTTACAAAGAATCCCTGGGAGGAATCCTGACTAGCTTTGTTGTTTCTTTTGCTGTAATCACAGTTGTGGTGCTGGGGACATTTATCCGCCACCAAAACAATCCCATTGTCAAAACCAACAATTGGCATATCACGTGCACCCTGCTTTACTCACTCCTGCTATGTTTTCTCTGCTCCTTTCTCTTCCTCGGATGCCCAGGGACAGTCACATGTCTACTCTGCCAAGCAGTTTTTGGAGTTGTCTTCTCCACTGCAGTATCTTGTGTGTTAGCCAAAACCATCACTGTGGTTCTGGCCTTCATGGCCACAAAGCCAGGGAACCGCATGAGGTGGTGGGTAGGGAAAAGGCTGTCTGTCTCAGTCATTGTTTTTTCCTCACTTATTCAAACAAGCATCTGTGCTGTGTGGTTGACCCTTTCTCCTCCTTTCCCAGAGTTGGACATGCATTCCCAATTGGATGAGATCTTAGTGCAATGCAACGAAGGCTCAGAGATCATGTTTTATGTTGTGCTGGGCTACATGTGGCTTTTGGCCCTCATCAGCTTCATAGTGGCCTTCTTTGCCCGGAAGTTACCCGACAGTTTCAATGAAGCCAAACTCATCACCTTCAGCATGCTGGTCTTTTGCAGTGTTTGGGTCTCCTTTGTGCCCACCTACTTAAGCACTAAGGGGAAATCCATGGTGGCTGTGGAGGTCTTCTCTATCTTGGCCTCAAGTGGTGTCTTATTAGGTTGCATTTTTATGCCCAAGTGCTACATTATCATGCTGAGACCAGAGCTGAATACCAGAGAGCAGCTAGTTAGGAAAAAGACTAGTGTGGTTTCAAGTGCCGCATAAATGCTGACCTAATTCCAAATTTAGTTGAAGAGAACATAATACATGATTGGCCAAAGAATTTTATTCAGGAATAGATGTCTTCTTCCATTTTTTTAAAAAGCAATAACATTTAGATTTGTATACAGCTCCATCGCAATTTCAGCACTCTCTGCATGGTTTACCATGTAAGCATTACTTGCATATTGCTCCAAACAATTTGGGTCCTCATTTACCAACCTTGGAAGTTTGGAAGGCTAAGTCAACCTTGAGCTTGTCAGGATCAAGCTACAGGCTGTAGGCAGATGTTGCATGCAATACTGTCTTCCAACACTATGCCACAAAGGCTCTTAATGTAAGAAACATCATATATATGTGATAGCAGGGGAAAAAGTGTGCAATACTTCTTCTGGATGAAGACGTCTTTGTCTTTGAACAATAAATTGGGAACTACATTCAGAAATATAGTGGCTAGGATATCCAAAATTAATCTTATTTATTTAATAAGATTTTGTCTTCTTTATATTGAATTACAATAAAATGATAATATGATTTATAGTCATGTATTTATGTATCTTTCTAACACATTTTTGTTTTAATATCATATTTTAAATTTCAGGATATAGGGATCAGATTCAAAATTTTGGAAAATGCAAACACCTCAGAATGTTATGCTCTGCTATAAAACATGATGAGTTAGACCATCCAAATTACTTCTCTACTTGTGGAAACATTTTCTGCCTGGGTATTTTAACAAAATAGTGATTTGTTATTAGCAATTTTACTTCAGCTTACAATATTTATGCAATTTTATTATATTGTCAACACATGTTCTTTGCCATCTTGTCGCTTATTTTATTTATTTTTTATTGAATTTATAAAGCTACCCACCACACATGGAAGAGAAATCTCAGTGATGCACAACTAATTTTAGGGATGAAGAATGTTCCATAATCAGGATAACACAGCAGAGAAGTTACATTTCATAGGAACCACTAAATACATGTCCCTATCTGATGGGCGCCACAGCATGCATCCTCTAGTCCATCTGATGAGGTGACCTGATGTAATCAGGGAGAGGCGGTCCATAAAATAGCCTGGCCCCATGTCACGAAGGAGTCATGTTTATTGCTTATTCTTTTTTTATTGTATTCCTCCTAGCATTACATTGTTTGAGTTGGGTGACCTTATAAATTTAATAAACAAATACATCAACAAAGAAAAGATGTTGATAGGATCCTCACAGAGGATGTGGCTTTCTTTCATTTCAATAGAAAAATAGATATTGAGAATCAAAAGTATAATATGCTTGATGAGGAAAAAAAGTGATAATTAAAACAAAAATAGACCATCTGCACATCTCATCTTGAGGCAGGTAAATGAGGGATAAGGCCAACTGTGATTTCTCTATAGCACAGAAACTTACAAAGGTAGATTTCAGATGCCCATAAATGAGGTTCTGAATGTACGCAATTGATTATGGGCCAACCTCAGTGAAAAGAAAAGGAAATATAAGTCTATTGTTAAGTATATAATGGAAGGGGGAAGGGTTTTCTATTCACAGATTGGCATAATTTAACTATCAGGCAATGTCCATGCCAAGAAAGCCACCATGACATTGATGATCCCAGCACAATGATCTCTGAGACATCTCTTACATAGTCGTATGAGTTATCTATCTGGGCATGGATATCAGATGTGGAAAAGAGTGCAAGCTGACTCTTCAAAGCACAATTGTTGATGTGATGGAATGAACAGATCATGAAGACTAAAATAGAAATAGAAATACAAGAATATGATTGCTTTAGGATTTATTTACAGAGAATGACTGCTGACTGATTGAGTAAATCATTAGACAACACCTTGTGCCACCTGTGTAGAAAGTTGTAGAATTAATTCTGTGTAAGAATTAAACAACTTCCACCTCCATTAAAGGACTCCACCAATATTCTAGCCTGAATGACTGAAGAAGGAACCAATTCTTCAAGATTTCTAGAAAGTCCACATGGTTGGGACCCTCTGAATTTGAAAAGAAGCTTCACAGTACAGAAGACATATGTCCAGACTTTTAGACTTTGTCCATGCCAAGAAAGCATGGAGTGCAAGCTGACTCTTCAAAGCACAATTGTTGATGTGAAGGAATGAATAGATCATGAAGACTAAAATAGAAATAGAAATTACAAGAATATGATTGCTTTAGGATTTATTTACAGAGAATGACTGCTGACTGATTGAGTAAAAGATTATAGCCAATTTTAATTATTTTCTTTTGCCATTCCCATTAGACAACACCTTGTGCCACCTGTGTAGAAAGTTGTAGAATTAATTCTATGTAAGAATTAAACAACTTCCACCTCCATTAAAGGACTCCACCAATATTCTAGCCTGAATGACTGAAGAAGGAACCAATTCTTCAAGATTTCTAGAAAGTCCACATGGTTGGGACCATCTGAATTTGAAAAGAAGCTTCACAGTACAAAAGACATATGTCCAGGATCCCACTCGGTATCATTCTTTCACAAAATGGATCCAGAATTTCCCAACCTGCCAGAAGTGTGACACCACTGAAAACAGGCAGCCCTGCACATTACTATGTATCATGTAGTAGTTTAAAAATGACAAGCAACATTTGATCAAGAGCATCCTGTCATATTGCATTACAGTCTGGTTTGGAAGCATTACTGCTTCAGACTGGAAGGCTGTGCAGAGAATGGTGAGGATGGCAGAAAAGATTATTGGCAGTCTCCTTCCTTCAATCCAGGACATAGCATATAAGCATTGCTTGAGCAGGGTCCGCAATATTGTCTGGAACACTACACATCCACTTCATAACCTGTTTTCCTTGTTACCTTCTGGGAGGAGGCTTTTGGGTATCCAAAACAGAACATCCAGATTAAGTCTTACTTTTGTTCCATATAGTATCAACCTTGTGAACTCTCAGCCTTCCTCTATATATATCATGTGTATATAGGTGTTATGCATGTGTATGGATAGATATATACTTTCTTTTGAGAGCAGGCAACAGAATTTCAGTTTTAATGTGGGCCAGTATACTCATAATAAAAAATGACAAATACAATTGCACTGCAAATCAGACACAGCTTCCACATGCTTTTGAAGGGCAGTTCCAAGTAAGTCCATTGCAATAGACCAACTCATAATGAGCATTGGATCCCAAATCAGCAATAAGTATAAATGGCACACCAGAAAAGTTTATGCAAAATTATCCTGCCTCACCCGCCTTTTTCTCAAAAAGAAGACCTAAACCGTATAAGCAACAGCCTCTTATCTTTCTGGATTTTCTTTTATTTTTGTGGGATTAGATTAATTTTAATAGCAGTCATCTCCTAGTGTCAACAGAAAGCAAAATATGTCAATCGATAAACTTCCTGTACACAAGACTGAACTTAATTTCTTTAATAGAGCCACCAACTATCTGCTTTGCAAAGAATCTTGGCCAATTTCCATTATTATTAATTTGATCAATAATTTTCATTTAATCATTGAAACAAAAAAAATTGAAGCTCCTTTTTAAATTTATTTTTATTTTTTGTTTCTGCACTATTGTATTTTCCTTTCTTTTTTCTTAATGTTAGTTTTTATGTTAGTTTAAAGTTTTTAATAATATATATATTAAACAAAATGAAGAACGTATCTTTATTCAGCAAAAAGCACACAATTAGCCTTCAGCTATTCTCAATTTTTTCATCTAACAAATGAGCCAATCTTACCTTAGAATCTTTCAGAGATTGTCTGCATTACGTCTACCCTGGCATTGTGCCTTTATTTTGAAGCTACGAATCTTAGCTTCTTCTTATGCAGTATCAATCATTTCTTTTCCTTACCATTTGCTCCTTTTTATTTAATTCAGGATGTATTATAATAATATAGCATTCGGGAAGGAAAATACAACTCAATAAACCAAAAGCAGAGGTTAAGATGGAGAAAATCTCCACGGCTACCATCAATTTGCCCTTGGTGCTCAAGTAGGTGGGGATGAAGGAAATCCAAACACTGCAAAACAGCAACATGCTGAAAGTGATGAACTTGGCTTCATTGAAACTGTCAGGCAATTTCCTGGCAAAGAAAGCCACTGTGAAGCTGACAATGGCCAGAAGACCCATGTAGCCCAAGACAATGTAAAACATCATCTCTGAGCCTTCGTTGCATTTCACTAAGATCTCACCCACTTGGGAATGCTTCTCTAATTCTGGAAAAGGGGGCTTGTTCACTAACCAAACAGCACAGATGACAATATGAATCAAAGAACAAGGCACAATAACCAAAATTGCTAGCCTCTTTCCTACCCATTTCCTCATCTTGTTCCCTGGTTTTGTAGCCACAAAAGCCAGAACCACAGTGATCGTTTTGGCCAGTACACAGGAAACAGCAACAGAGAAGGTGATACCAAACACAGCGTGCCTTAAAAGGCAGGTTTCCTTGCTAGGTCTTCCTATGAAGAAGAGGGAGCAAAGAAAACATAGCAGCAGAGAGGTGAGTAGGATACATGTGATGCTCCAATTGTTGGCTTTCACAATGGGAGTATTCGAGTGTAACCTAAAGATTGCCATAACAATAAGTGTGGTCAGAGAAAGAAAAAGTGCCAAAGATGTCAGAGCTGTTCCCAAGCCATCTTTATAGGACAGGTAAGCCATTACTTTGGGAATGCATTCTTGTTGATTTGTGTTAGGATACTGTTCTTCGTGGCAAGACTCACATTCATCTGCATCTGAAGATCAGAAGCATAAATTCAGTATTTGAACTTTGTACCAATATTTTTCATACTTCTTGCTCTTTATATATTATTTGATGTAGAAAAGTTAGTATTGAACTCTACAAAAGTCTTTTAAAATGATGATCCCCAATCTTTTCAGCTTTCTGGAACAGTAACAGTACCAGCAGTGGTGGGGAGAGGGAATAGTTTTGCACAAGCAATGGGTGAGCACACTCAGCTCCATTTGCATGAGCAGCAGGTGCATAAAGCTTACACAAATGGAGCTTCACATGTTCATACATATGCCTGCACACCACTTGCATGGCCCAGTTCTGAATAGGCACACCTTGGGGGTTGGGGTCCCTGATTTAAAAGCACAAATCAATATAAGAATAGCCTTTGAATACACTACTGAAGATCATAAACCATAATAAAGTCATTAGATGTATATGAGGGAGAAAGCACAAAATAGAAAATTTCTGGATGTTTTCCTAGATAGTTCTGAATTCTACACTTACCCATTTGTGTTGAGATCCTCCCTGAAGGAGGATCCTAAATTGAGATATGATGCAGTACTGAAAATTAGTGTTTTCGAAGTACATCAAGAATCGAAAAGGTTTTATTCAGCCAGAACATGGATGGTTAACTATAACAGCAATATTTTTCATCTGAATCTGAAACAAGACACTCATTCCAGGCTGTCTAAACTATGTAAGATGACAGAAAGGATTTTTTTTCCTTTTCTCTGAGAAAAGTCTGCCTATCAAATTCATTCTCCAGAGACTCACTTCTCCCATTTTTGAATGACGTGGATAAATATTTTGTTTCAAAGAAATTAGGCTATAGTCCGTTCATCACTTTTTTATTTCTACCTAAATAATAACTAACTTACATCTTTTCTGGAGCACTCCAGCTACAAGCAATTTAGGCCTTTTTACTCATTTGGGAGAAGTGGTCAATCCTTACTGTTTATTCCTCTTCTGATAGTGGGATTAAATATCTGGTTGTTTTTGCTAATTTGAGAAGGAACCAACCCAGAATGGATTAAATCAGGGCTTTTCAACCTTTTCACCCATTGTACCACTTTTACGATATGCCAGTAACCGAGTACCACCAGTCGCCTAGTAAGGTGTCAAAAACTTGATGATCAAAAAGAAAAGAATAAAAAGGAAAAAAGTGATAAAGTACAGGTAGTCCTCGATTTACAACAGTTCACTTACTGACTGTTCAAAGTTACAATGGCACTGAAAAAACTGCCCCCCAAGCCACAGCCGAGCAAGACACCTGCCTGCCCAACTGGTGGAGCTCTTCCTCCTGTCTGAGGTTTTCATTGTTGTGAGCATTTCTGTTGAGGATTGGCAGCAGGGGTGGGGTGGGGGTGTGTTTGGTTTTTATCCCCCCACCCTCTGCTGGGTGGTTGCAGCAGGTTTTGGTCACTTCACATGACCCTGGGACATTGTGACCACCATAAATATGAATCAGTTGCCAAGCATCTGAATGTAAATCACAAGACCCTGGAGATGCTGCAACATTCCAGCTGATCTGTGCTTCTTCTGGGCTCAGCAGAAGTGCCAGGATCAGTGCTGCTTTCCAGCTGATTGATGCTTCTTCAGGGCTCAACAGAAGCACCAGGATCAGTGCCGAGCTCCAGCTGGAGCCTGCACTGATCCTGGTGCATCCACTAAGCCCTGACAGCCCCAAAGAAGTGCCAATCAGCTGGAAAGCAGCACTGATCCTGGCGCTTCCACTGAGCCCTGACAGCTCTGCCGCTCCAGCCATCTCTCACTCAGGCTTGTGCGGTGCTTCCACCAGTTCAGCTCATTCCCTTCCCCTGCTACCACTTTTATAGGATGGTCATGTACCACCTGCCAGGTGCCAATGTACTACAGGTGGTATCCATATCACTGGTTGAAAAGCCCTGGATTAAATTATCCATTTTCCCTATGGTGTTAAATTTAGCATCAATTTTAAATCAGTATCTCATTGGTGCATCTGGACTCTCAATTTCTAATTCACTTTAAATATTTTATAAGGTATCTCCATTCTCTCAACATTCTTCTAAAAACATTCACTTGCTTTTCTTTGCAGTTTCAAACGCTGGTTGTGTTTTCTTGTTTATCTCTGTTGTTACATCATGTATGCTTCTGTTTTAGTTCTCTTTTAGTTTTCTAAATTATTTTGGTTTTAATGAATTGACCAATTTACTTGTGAGTACCTGCCAGGGAGGAACATTTTGGAGATTCCATTGGCCTTGATTTCTGCTTTCCCTCCGTTTGTTCCTCCAGGAATACAAAGCATGGAGAGAATGTGCCACAAGATAAACAGCATTGTAGATGCTATAACTCCAACCAGACATCCCCATTTCAAAGACAAAATCAGGAAGGTTCTCCAGCTTCTCTTCCCCAGTGCAATTCTTCATTTTCTGTCCATAAACTATATGGATGTTGAGTGAGCAGAAGAATGTTGATGTCCAGAATTCAGACAGGAAATAAAATGTAGACTTCAGAGGATTTATTTTCTCAAGAAAATTCTGAAATCCTGGCACATCTTTGGTATGGAATGAGAATGATAGGGTTCCATTGAAGGATTTTTTGCTAAATTGTCTGGCAGGGTTCTGAGCAGTGAAATCCCATTCACATGTTGTGATCCACACCTTCTCCAGAGGCTTGTTATGGCCAATTTCCATTGAGTATAAAACCATCTGTAATCCTTCCAGAGACTGGACATTTCCATGTACAAGGAACACATTGATTTTACTTTGGGAGATAACAGATTGAATTTGAAGGATTTTTTTCTCAAGTATCTCTCTTAATAAAAATAGTGACATAATTGGGATCATCTGTATCCCAGCTATGCAAATATTATTCTGTAGAAGCTTGGGTCTCAAAGTTCGAAGAAAGTTTTCACCACTTTCATCGTCTGAAACAATTAGACTAACCCAATTCCATTCAAAATATTTCAGAAGTTGAACTATTCCCATGTATTGAAAAGCTTCATTGGGAATCATTCGGTAGAAAGAAGAAAAACCAATTTTCTTTCTTAATATGGGGTCAGAGGAGCCATAACTAACCTGGGGAAAAACATTTTAAATCACAGAAAAACATTCAATTTTGTATACACTCTTTTTAAATGGCTGCTAATATTAGAAACAAATTTACTGGACATTCTTAAAAATCCACTTTAGTATATTGTTTGGTGAGTGGATGGACTCACTTACATTGCCCATGCGTGGTCCTTTTGAAGATGAGAAATACCAGTTAAGTAGCTTTCATATTTATGTGGTCACTAAGAATCAACATCAACTTGATGGCACATAGTCAGACAATCAATCAATCAATCAGTGTATTTAGTTTGAAATTCGGTGAAAAGGATATGAATGAAATTTGATTTCTCTAGTTTACATTTCAAGCTTGCAGTAAGCCAGGTCCTCAATTAGAAGTAGATGTAAAATGACATTTCAAACAATAGAAGAATTTACCTTTACCACTGAGACTTAACAGTTATTCTCCTTTTCCTTCTATATACCTATTTCCAAACATTTACCTGAGGAATCTTGTAAGTACTTAAGATGTTGGCCATGTGAATAGAATTTTCAGAGGTGAGTCCCCCAATGTTGGCCATGACTTCCTCTTCAGTGATACAGTAATAATTGAGTGGATCCCCTTGTCTTAGAAAGAGAAGATCCAAAGTGGTCCAAGTGGTTCTCCATGAATTGTACGCATTGTCATAAATCTGGGACCGTAATGTGTTGTTGGGTAATAGTGCGGGATTCTTATTGATTTCTTTGATGGCAAAAATAAAAGCAAGGACATGCTGGTAGTTTTTAGGGATTAGACTGCCAAGAGAATTTTGAATGTTAGATCTTAAGGGCTAATAATTAAGTGACTTGCAGCTTAGATCATCGCTTGCCCATAGAGCTCAACTGAATATCGTTCTCTATATGATGGGAAACTCTTTCTGAAATAAATAGTTCAGATATTCCCCTAAAGCAAAGTAAATAAGTTTCTTTCTTCTGTCATTAATGCACACACTATATATCTGTCTATATATTTTAGGTTTCTTTTTTAAAATTGATACTCTTTTCTTTTGCATTTTACTATATATCTCAATGGTGTAATTCATACAAGTTATAGATGTCATAAAGAAACTATGCTCTTAAATCAGAGAGATGGGGGAGACAGACAGAGAGACAGAGAGGATCTAATCTTCTAGGTAAAGTATATAAGGATACACAAAATTTTGGATGTATACTTTGGATATACAAAATTGCTTCTCCCTTTACGCATCCAAAGTACATTATTAAATATAATATAGCCATAGACATACTTTGTCAGGGTTTCTAATGAGAATTCTTGAAAGGAATTAGGGATGTAAGAATTCCTAATTATTCTCATTCAACTTGCCCAAGGTACTATACCCTACAAATGAAACAATATCTTAGAATTAACATTTTTTAATCTTATTATATATTCCTTATTGTCTACCAGGGGATCTAAATTGTACAGAGAGAACTATTAGGGCTCTGAGCAAATCCATCTTCACACACAGGCTATCTATATGTTTTCAGTCAAAAGTTAATAGCTGAAACCTGCCCCCCACCTCAATTTCTGCTATAAGTGTGCTTGGCATACAAAATGTCAAGACATGGAGAAAATTAGAAGGCAGAATAAGAGATCTATCATTATTTAGAAATAGTCATTTAGGTGGGGAAAGTAAGAATGATCATCAGACCCAAACAGAATCTTCCAAGAATGAAAAACCACTGAAGGTTTTTTAAGGAAAGAATGTTATGGGGTCAGAGACACCTTAGATAAAAATGAAGAATCACTTACTAAGCTTGTGGTGGTGAAGAAAGTGGATGTTCCCTAAACTTCTGTTCCCTATAATTACCAAGTATCATGGATACAAATTCTCCAATTATAATTTCATCTGGGAGATCTGAAGGATGTGTGGAAACTTTTCGCTGATAAGGATCTTTTAGGTTGAAATGTTTTCTGAAGGAATGGTTGAGCTTTACAAGAAGGAAGATTAGAAAAAGAGCTAGGAGCTCTTGAGGCAAGCCCCACCCCAATCTTACCACCATGATAAACAAGAACCCAGCACCTATCACCCAAAGTCACTTTGTTTGAGTTAGGTGACATTTATTTATTTGTGCCACATATTTATACCTTTTCTCATAAACAGCTCAAGGGGCAAACATATACAACCTATCTTCCTCCTCCTATTTTCCCTAAACAGCAACCCTGTGAGGTGATAGGCTGATAGCGAGCAACTTGCCCATGATCATCCAGCTGGCTTTAATGGACTAGAACTCATGGTATCCTGATTTCTAGCCTGATGCCTTAACCACTAGACCAGGGGTCTTCAAACTTGGCCCTTTTATGACTTGTGGACTTCAACTCCCAGAATTCCTCAGCCAGGCACACTGATTGAGGAATTCTGGGAGTTGAAGTCCACAAGTCATAACAGGGCCAAGCTTGAAGAACCCTGCACTAGACCATACTGGCTCTTATAAATTGAGTAAGTAAACAAATCAGCAATAAAATGCTTCTCTTCCCTCATTCTTCCACTGTGGGAATTGACAAGCCTTTCCATTTTTGTCCATATAGGATTCTTACTGCTGTTAACATATGTATTAAATTTCCATTTTCTTTTCCAAATTTTTCATCCAATAGTTCTAAAATAAAATCTTCTGGTTTCAATTTTATACAGTGGTACCTTGGTACTTATCCTTAATTGGTTCCAGTGAATACCAAACAATAAGTAAAAAACAAATTTAAAATAATATAGTGACTCACAAAGGAGCTGACACCAACATGTTTTACCTCAATGAGTACTGAGACAAGATTTTCACATCAAAATGTGTTGAGTATCAAATTCAATGAATTTCAAAGCAGTTGAGTGGGGTGCGGTTTTGCTAGGATGCATCTGGCCCAGGGCCGGCAGTTTGACATCCCTGCTCTATATAATGACATTAGCTATTTTTTTCTTTTAACAACTTTGCAATCCCTTGCATCAGGGTGGAGTTGGGGCAACTAAATGGAGCTCAAGTGTTTACTGGCCAGATGCCCTTCCTGATGTCTATGCAGAGTTCTCAGCAGACAATTACTCATTGTGCCCAGAGAGAGAAATATCTGCTACTACACATAGGATCAAACCCACAGCCTCCTGATTATGAGAAGAGAGCTCTACCTCTAAGTCACTTCACCCCACCCCTCAATGACATTAGCTATTTAGTTGTGGCCAAATTGTAGAACATCTTTACATCTCTCCTGTGCTTCTACTTTACCTTTTGGTAAGATGCTGAAATCTTCCATTCTAACATGTTAAAGACAAAAGGAGTGTTTAAGTGACAAAGTGGAAATATGTGTCAGTATAGTTGCATTCTCCAAAAATGAAAAGAACAGAAGAAGAGATAATTATTCTTTATACTTCTTCAAAAAAATCAAACTAACAACTGGCAAATACAGTGGTACCCTAGTACTCATTGTTAATTTGTTCAGGGAAGCATGATGAGGACTAAAAATGATGAGTACCAAACAATGTTTTCTCATAAGGAATAATGGCAGCCAATGCTTAGAAGTTCAAGCTTGTGCATGAAACAAACAATGAATACCACCACAAAATTTTCATTTTTCATGTTGAAATGTATTGACCACCAAATTTGATGAGTTTGAAAGCAGTTGAGTACCAAGGTACCACTATATACTTTACTTCCTTCATTCATTCATGGAAACTAATTCCTAAGAGAAGGGAGTGGTCAAACTAGCACTTTGCTGCTACGCAAAAAATTATACAACTATATCTGCATGGTCACTAAGATTTTGAGTGATAAAACTATGCTGGGTTATTTTAATGTTATTATTTCTATTGTATTTAATGCATGATTTATTACGTGTATGCCATTTTTTAAAGCCACTGAAATTTCTGGGTTTCTTTTTTCAATTAAAGCAATGTAAGAGTTTGGAATAATATAAAGCAACGTGCCTACCTAATATACCTCTTTGGTTGCCATTTTAAGAAATTTTTTTTTTTTAGAAAAACAATGACTATAAGACCAAACTGATGGACCTATTGAAATATGGTTTAGTCATAGTGAACCTAATTTCAAGCTGAAAGAAGAATTGCCATTCCTCATCCTTCACAGAGGATGGTGAGTTTTGATAGAGGACCAAGCCTCTTCTTTTCCACTGCTTCAGGCAACGATGCATGAGATCCCTCTCTCAAAACTCACCACCTCTTTCAAAGTGCATCAAGATCAAAGCCTTCCAGACAACTATTCAGCCACCATGATAGAGCAGTAGTCAGCAGCTGTATCTGTCTCTTTCAGCAATGAACAGGAAGAAATTTTGACAGGAAGTTGCCCAGGAGTCCAGGGGGAGGGAACATCCACAACCAATTTTAATGAGTTAAGTAGCTGGTGCCTACAAAGTGGTCTCCATTCTCCACAGTTCATCCAATTGGCCTTTTATTAGAACAGAGTTCTAATAAAACTACAGAGTTTCTTTTTCCAATATGACCATTTCAGCAAAGCGATGGGCAGAAGAAATAAGTATTTTTTATGAATTAGGAGGTTGTGAGAGGAGAAGGGAGAATTTATCTGGCTATTAAACTATCTCTTCCTCCTTTTAACCAGCATTGCTTTCTTTCGATAGGGAAAGCAGGACTCAGCTCCCCAAATCTGTTATGATCCCAAGATCATTTCTTTCTTTCTTTCTTGATGAGGGGTAGCCAAGAGATGCGTTTGGACCATAACATTTCATCAACTGGAAAAATAGTTGAATAGCTTTGAGAAAGGGGTTTGCCTACCTCATAATTGTCAGAATTAATTAATTAATTAAACTTGTTTTTTGGGAAAGCACAGAACACTTAAACACTTAACAATTTAATTTTACTATTAGCAACAACTTCATGAGGCTCAGTAGGTTGCATTATGAATCACTCAGATGATAATTATTGTAATTTAATACTTTAGTTATGCATAAAACCAACAGAGACTCTCTTTCATTGTTGCAGGCAAAGTGCTGTGATGAAGATGTGCTTGCACTGCTGTGATTGGAGCCAAATTCCTTTGGCATTCAAAAGGACTCAGATACATTGCCATGTGTTTCTACTCTCTGTCCTTTTCCTCCAGGCTTCTTTCAGCAAGACATTTAACCCCATGTGTGGTGACAAAGACATTTTAAGCTTAATTTCCCTGCCCTCTCCAATGATATAATCATTGGAGAATTTGTGTCTACTATATATCCTGAATTGCCTTTACTCCACTTTATGGAACACCCAGAAGGATCCTTGCGTGGAAAGCAAGTACTCTTTTGAAAGAAACCTTTCAGGTTTTTTTTTAATGTGATTGAATTCAAGAGATTCACATTAAAATTTTTCCACTGTAGATGAGAATCAAAACTGCTTTAGGCATGATTCTTATTTATAAATCTCTCTTAGTCAGGTGCTAGAATATAGCTGTTGAATGTAGCCTTGTAGATTCCTGGTTTTTCATGTGGCTGTTGCTACACAAGAATTAATCTGATCATTAAAAAATTCCTAAGTTTAATTTTAACAATATTGTTCCTCTATTTGTTTATTTTGTATGCAAAAAGAAAAAGAATCCTTGTTAAAAATATCTAGCATGATATCTTAATAAAATTTATAAATATATATCTATGATTCTCATAATCCAAATTTCTTTTTCTGACAAAGAATTAAAGAATTAAATTGGGAGACTAAGATGGCCATTTCGAGCTCATTCTGCTCTCTTCAGTTAGCCACACCCTTTATGGGATTTGAACCTGGGCAGTTTACATACTAGGCAGTGATTTAACCACCAAGCCACAGGCTCTCCTCCCTCTTTGCCAGCTCATAATATATAATGACATCATTAGGATTTTATCATTTATTCCTTATTTGCAAACACTTCTATATACCAAGACTTTTATTTTAAATAGATTATGGTTGCTTGAGATTTCTATTTATCATGCTGTATGTCTCCTTAGTACTTTAAGGCATAGAAAGGTGGGTCATTTTAAAATGTATGGGTGTGATCAAATGTTACAGTACATTTTGAGTATTTGGATTGTCTTAACAGTTGGGACAATTCATCAGTTTTTGCCCTCCAATTTCATTGCTATGCTACACATAAGAAATAATCCTTTTAATTGCATTAAAACCCTGTTTTAAACTTCTCAAAGTATGATGCCCAGATGCCCACATGATCCTCAAGTGACATTCAGACATTCCAACAAAGCTCCTCATTCCATGCTTTCCTCATCTCTGGAATATCTTAACTACTGAAATTTAAGAATGAAGGTTTTATTCTTTTTAAAACAATGCTTCAGAATATGGGTGCATTCTTCACTTCTCTAATACTCATTAAAGCAGACAAATATATCATTTTAGGCAAAGAGAAAAGCACTATCAAAGAAGTCTATCTAAATCCAATCCTTGTCACTTTCTAAGATTGTAGAACTAACTGAAACTCTTCTTGCAGGCCGTTGCCTAAAAACCTACAGCATATCCTAGCCTTCAGTTTTGCCATTCAGGAGATCAACGTGAATGAGAACTTGTTACCCAACATCACCTTGGTCTCCAAGGTCTATGACAATGGTTTTCAAGCACTGAAAGCCTCTGAGAACCTTTTGACTCTTTTCTTTGTTGAAGGCCGTTGTCCCCTCAATTACAGGAGGGGAAAGGAGCAAAACATCATGGCTGTCATTGGTGATCTCCCTTCCCAGAACACCATACAGATGGCCAACGTATTAAATGCTTACAAAATTCCACAGGTAGGTATCCGGGCTCACATAAATGCACAAGAAAGGAAAGAGTGGTGGTTAAAAGTGGAGAGAACCCCTCAAAAACAGCTGCAATATTGGGGAGCTGATTTGGGGTAGTTTTATTTATTTATTTTCCCAGAGAAATGTAATGTATCAATTAATTCTTAATAAGCACAAACGTCATATTTTGTTTGTAAGAAATGGTGTAGGTATCATTGTTTCTGTCTTCTTCTTCTTCTTCTTCTTCTTCTTCTTCTTCTTCTTCTTCTTCTTCTTCTTCTTCTTCTTCTTCTTCTTCTTCTTCTTCTTCTTCTTCTTTGGGTGTTGAGAGAGATACAAAATTCTGGTTCTTGCTCTTCTGGTGGACTCAACCATTGCTAATTGATGCTGTAATAGTGTGTCTGATGTTGTCTCTCCATCTTCTTTGACTTTCTCCCCTCTCTGTAAATGCCACAACAATGTTAAATACATTTATCAGTAAAGCACTAGTTATCTTAACCTTATAATATAAAATGCCAGATGAATACTCTCAGATACTGTCAGGTCCTTAATGAATAAGGCTCCTCTCTTGTTACTCATTCCTCTCTCCTCTCTATTTCTGGTTAGCACAATCAAAAACTGAGATGATTTTTGTCTAAAAAGTGTTGAATGGAATGCTAATGATGGTCTGGTTGCAAAAGCTCTGAGGAAAGATTTGTTGAGCCTCAGGTTTAGTATTTGTCTTTCCCATTAAGATTTTCTATGGAAAAACAGTATCCAAAAGAAATGTACTTACTTCCATTTTTTGATGTGTCTGCAGAAGCAATACTTAGTCTAAAAGTACATCATTATTATTCACTCTTTGCAGCTCAGTTATGGCTCTTTTGACCTTGCATTGAGTGATAAAATGCAGTTTCCTTCTTTCTTCTGGATGACTCCTAATGAAAACCTTCACTATGTTGGGATTATTCAGCTCTTGAAACATTTTGGATGGAATTGGATCGGCCTTCTCATCCCAGAAGACACCACTGGAGAGAGATTTTTCAGAATTCTGAGGCCAAAATTAATTCAGAGAGATATTTGCATTTCTTTTATTCAATTTATTCCAAGACTGATAAATTACGAACCCAGTATATTCCGGAAGAATAATCTAAATAGCATAGGATGTTCCTTATTGAATAGTAAACCCAATGTAATAGTTGTTTATGGGGACATGCAATCTATAGAAGGCTTACGAGTAATTCTTGAATGGTATGAAATTAATAGAAGGCTCCCCATAGAGAGGGTTTGGATCATAAGTGCTCTGTGGGATGTGACTTCCGTCTTTGTGCCCCAGAAATTCACAGCGTTGTCCTTCAATGGCAGTTTGTCTTTTGCCCTACACACAAATATGGTACCAGGTTTTCAAAAGTTCCTTGAGAACCTAAATCCATTTCATTCTAAAATGTATTTCCTATCTATGTTCTGGGGTGCTGCATTTACCTGTTCATTTCCAATGTACAAAATGTATGCATCAGGCAAAGGAAACTGCACTGGGAAAGAGGATCTGCAGAGTCTCCCTGGAACTGTCTTTGAAATGGAGATGTCTGGCCAGAGCTACAATATTTACAATGCTGTGTATGCTGTAGCACATAGTCTCCATGCTATGTATTCATCCAGAGCCAGGCAGAAGAGAATGGGCAATGGAGAGAAGTGGAATTTTCTGAAAGTCCAACCTTGGCAAGTGAGTTATAGTGCCTTCTACTTTAATGGGAATGTAGCCATAATAACATATTAATTTCAATTTTTACAAAATTCACTAACAATATATTTTTACTCCAATCCCATCTGCATTTACCTGAAAGTGTCTGATTGAACAAAACATGATTTCGTTTAGGTAATGTAGGAGATTATTACTAGGCTGAGCTCGAGGATGGGGTCAAAAGCATCATGAGTCTGGCATCTCTCTATCCCTATAAGAGACCTAAGTCCAGCCCTCTTTAAAATCCATTCATTCTTTTCTGGCACCAATTCACCTTGGCCATTAATAGTTCAGAGTCTCGTGTATAGATAGCAGGAAATAAAATTGTAGTACTGTTCTGGTTCCTCATCTCTTGCATCTCACAGGTTGGCATAGAACAAATAACATTATCAGATTCTTCATTAAGCTATTCCTCTAGAGTAGAAGAATTACATATCTAAAAATTTAAAATTGCTGTTTATAATTTTTAGTTGTCTAGACGCTTGGTGGTAATCTCTGAAATTGCTTATTCCTTATTTCTTGTCGCCATATTGTTATATTTTTAGGTATTGTTCTATATTTTAGGTATCACATTAGATATATGGAAGTAATTTTTCTCCCAGGGGCTTTCTGCTCCCTTTCCAATCTTCAGTTCCCAAAATTCTCAAATCCAGAAAAAGACTACCTTTTTTGTAGCACTTTCTGGTTGAGTAGCAGAAGAAAAATTCACTAAAGTAAAGAGAAGGAGGAATTTCTATACAATAGTAATAATAATAATAATAATAATAATAATAATAATAATAATAATAATAACAACAACAACAACAACAACAACAATAATAATAATCCCCCAGTGAGGCACTACATTGACGTGGTTGTGGAGCTTGTGTACTCTGAGGAAGATGAGAGCTATGCCAGAGGTTCAACCTCACTGGACAGGTCTCATCAGAGGAGTCAGACAAAGAGTGTCTCTTCTATAAAAAATATGGTGAGACGTAAATTTCAGAATGCCATACCGGCTCGGATGTTGCCCGGGTTAACAAGGTCCAC
The DNA here is from genome assembly GCF_016545835.1 of Crotalus tigris. NCBI lineage: Eukaryota > Metazoa > Chordata > Lepidosauria > Squamata > Viperidae > Crotalus > Crotalus tigris. The sequence goes on from NW_024100284.1 coordinate 121,948, forward strand.
GCTAGATATTGGAGTTCCTGGATATCTGGTGAAAAATTGGTTACAGGACTTAGGATTGTTGGCTGAGCAACCAGGGCCAGCAGCTGCAGAACTACTGGAAGAAAAGGTGTTTACCCGTCGCAGATACACAGTGATGGAAAACAAAGAAATAATGATCTGTTACTACAGATCAAGTCCAACAAGAAGAGGATATCAAAAACGAATGCACCAGTTCTGGAAAAAACAACATCCAGAATCAGAAATAACAGAACAGAGACTAGCAACTCAATGCAGATTTATAATATGAAATAAAGTATTCACAGAAACAGAATTGGACGAACTGCAAAGGCCTGAGCAGGGGGTTGGACTAGATGACCTCCAAGTTCCCTTCCAACTTTATTATTATTATTATTGATCATCGCACAGTCAGCCAGATGTTCAGACTGGATTTGGCATTTTGTCTACCTATCGAGTCCTTACCCAGGACCTGGGATAGGCAGATGTGGATGTTTGATGGTATTACAGGTATCGTCGCAGGATGGAAGCAGTTCCTAATAAGGCCGCCTTTTGCAATTGACTAATAGCAAATTTGTCAATGCCAATGGTGTTCAAGTGGTGCTCCAGTTGTTTTGGGATTGCACCCAAGGAGCCTATGACTATTGGTACTACCCTTGCTTGCTTTTGCCACAGTCTTTCTATTTCTATTTGTAGGTCTTTGTATTTTGTTATCTTCTCCAGTTCTTTCTCGTCTATTCTGCTGTCTCCAGGCACTGCCACATCCACTATCCAGACTTTTTTGTCTTTCTTATCGACAATTGTTAAGTCTGGGGTGTTATGTTGCAGGTGCTTGTCTGTTTGAATTCTGAAGTCCCAGAGCAGTTTAATTTTATCATTTTCTATGACTTTCTCTATTTTATGATCCCACCAGTTTTTGCTTACAGGCAAATGATATTTTTTTCAGATCTTCCAATGCACCATTGTTGCTACTTTGTCATGCCGCTGCTTGTAATCAGTTTGTGCAATCTTCTTGCAACAGCTTACCAAGTGGTCCACTGTTTCTTCAGCTTCTTTGCATAGGCGGCACTTACTGTCTGTTGCTGTCTTCTCAATTTTGACTTTGTATGCATTTGTCCTTAAGGCTTGATCTTGTGCAGCCAGAATTAGTCTGTGCGATGATCGATAATAATAATAATAATAATAATAATAATAATAATAATAATAATAATAATAATAATAATAATAATAATAATGGAATAAAGTTGGAGACAGGGGTAGTATAGGATGAAAATACTTGTCTTTCTCTAAGATATGCTTGGTGTAGATATTTTCAGTCCCACAATGGAACTTTTTAATCATGTTTTCTGGGACAGAATTCCCAAAAATATGGTGACATCCATTATATATAATGTGCTGCCACAAACCTATTCTCCAAAGCATCTGAAGGCAGAATAAGAAGTAATGGATGGAAAATAATCAAGGAGAGAAGCAACCTAAAACTAAGGAGTAATTTCCTGACATTTAGAACAATTAATCAGTGAAATGATTTGCTTCCATAAGTTGTGGATGCTCCAACATTGGAGGTTTTTAAAAAGATATTGAACAACCATTTGTCTGAAATGATATAGGACAGGGGTCTCCAACCTGTGGTCCATGACCCGGTACTGGCCTGCGGTCTCTGAGTCACCCAACTGCAGGAATGGTTGGCGAATGTGGGAGCGCTAGGGCTCCTGCCAGTGTCACGCAGGTGCTAGTGGCCTTTTGTGCATGCATGCAAGTGTTAGCCACCCATTTGTGCATGCGCATGGGCACTAGCAGCCCATTTGCAGCCCCTAGCATCCTGCTTGCACAGGCGTGCAGATGGCATGAAACAGCACGGCTGCAGGTGTGTGGGTCCTAGTGCCGCTGTCATGCACGTGCTTGTTTGTCCATGCCTACGCACACTCACACATTTCTCTGCTCCTCCTTTCCCTCTGGGCTGCCAACCCGGAAAGTTTGGGGAGGTCTAGTATAGGACAGGCATTTGTCTGAAATGATCTAGGGCAGTGGTGGCGAACCTATGGCACATGTGTCGCACTCAGAGCCCTCTCTGTTGGCACACACGCTGCCAATGCCAGCAGCAGGTCCATCAGACCGCCACCACCACCCAGAGCAGGACCCCCACCCAGCACAAAGCAGGCGAAGAAGCCAACTTGCAAGCTGAAGTAGAAGTGGTAGAACAGAGGTCACAAACCATTGTCGATTGGTGGACTGGAAGAAAAGGGAGGGGGAAGTATTTTACATGCATGCGTGCATGCATGGGGCCGTGAGCATGCATGTGCTACAAATAGGTGTGGCTAGTGCCTGCATGATATTCACTAGCCCTGCCTCATTCTTGCATGGTGCAGCACTTTGTATCTGTACCCCGCAGCGCGGCAGAGGCCATTTTTGCACCATGCCCCACGGTGACCCATTTTTGCGCCACTGGTTTTTGAATGGCAGAGGTGGCACTCAGAAGCGTCTACCTGCCCCCCCCCCAGGGCACCACAATGCTGATGCGCCCCTGGAACTTTGCGATAAATAAGTGGGTTTGGGGTTTCGATTTAGGCTCTTGGTCTCTAAAAGGTTCGCCATCATTGATCTAGGGTCTCCAACTTGAGAAAGAGGTTGGAGTAGAAGACCTTCAAGGTCCTTTCCAATTCTGTTATTCTAATATTCTGTTTTTCTATTATATTTCTTAGCAATAATTTTTGTCTCATGAAATGCAAAATTTGGAAGAGCAATCTATCTGACAAAATCTGTATTAATTACTTAAACTTAAAAAATATGAACATATTCCTGCAAAGTAGAATTATGCCTTTGAACATAAAAAAATATTAACTCAAATGTTCATTAAAAATCAAGCTCAGCACCATTTGGTAAATCACAGCATGGAACTGTAAATCCTATTGCCTACTATTAGCATAATTTCTCACTTATCTCTCTTATCTTTTAGCTTCGTTTATTTCTGACAAAACTCCATTTCAACAATAGTGCTGGGGAAGAAATAGCTTTCAATGAGAATGGAAATCTGGCAGCAGCATACGATATCATCAACTTGATTACTTTCCCCAATCGATCCTTTAAGAAGATCCAAGTTGGACATATTGAACCTCAGAGTTCTCAGAAGGAAGACCTCACCATTAATACAACTGACATTGTATGGAATCCCAAATTTAAGCAGGTGAATTTTAAAAAAACAACTAAAATGGTGATATTTCCTCAATTTCTGGAATTTTAAAGAAGTAAACTGAGAATGGTTCCAAAGTCATTTGAAATCTTCCTAATGATGTTAGAACAATTTTGTATCCTGGAAAAATGAAACAATTCTCAATTCTACATTATACTTTCAGATTGTGGGGAAAGAGAGCTTTGCTGGCTGGGGTTATGGACCATCTGGGTCCAGAGGACTTTCCCACTAATGGGTTTATCTGACTGTTTAGTTGATGGTTGAATCAGTTTCAGAACCAAAGCATGAAAACGGTCAGCATATCTATTCACCACTTCAGCCTAACCTACACATCCCATCTCCCTGGAGTTTTGCAGGGCATGTTTCTCTTGCCACTCACAGTTTTTCCTTCCCATAGCCAATTCAAACATCTGGGGACAGCTGCTGGCCATTTTGATACAGTGGTTTTTTCAAGTGATGTGCTTTGGAAAAGTATAGTAAATTTCCTGCTTTAGAGAAGTGAATAGCTTTTCAGCAGGCACTGATGCTTATGCATTTTGAAATACAGGCAAGATTGAACTAATGTGCTATCCCATTGTATTGCTCATCACAGAATAGGAGAGATTAATTGGACATCTACTAAAACTGACCATCACCCCAAGTCTTGCACTCACCACACCTGCATTTGCTTCCTTGATTGGTATAATTTGTTCTAGTATGGTAGCCTCTGTGGTGGGAATGCCCCCTTGCACATCTCAGAAGCTTCATTCTACTGCTTATGAAATGCTTTGGATATACTGTATGTCAGGCTGTGCCATGTGGTCGGTCTTATACCTTCTTTCTTCCTTTTTCTCCCCATTGTGTTGCACAGAAATCTTATGACAAATGATTGTGGGCACCCATTCTGATTGAATTGTTCATGTAGCTACCTGCTCTCCAGCTGTTTGTCTTGCTGGTTACTCCAGTGGCTTTTCACCTTGCCTTATAGTATTATGATGCAACTCTTTTTGTGTGACAGTGGATGGTTGCTGTTAAAATTCAAAATTGTGGAACATTGGTGGCCTTGTGATAAACTGTGGTTTCTAGGTATCCCAAAGATGCTTTTTCATGCAGCAACTGGACTTTCTTGTTTTTCTTTGAAGACATTTCACTTCTCATCCAAGAGCTGAAGTAGCCTCTTGGATGAGAAGTGAAACATCTTCAAAGAAAAATAGCATAGTCCAGTTGCCTTGTAAAAAAGAATTTTTGGGATTACTATGACCTGGATAACGAGAATCTCCATAGACATTTAGCTCTAGTTTCTAGGCTTCCATCTTCTGTGTTTACAAGTACATCTAAAAATCATAATTGCCTAGTTGTTTTTCCTTCATTGTGAACTGTATATTAGGGAGGATGGATTTCAGTATGGTATGAAAATCTGTAAGTGTATTTCTCTTGATGAGGACAAATATCTCATCCACATAGCAGTACCAGAATTTAGATATGTAGTTATGAAATATATGGTGTTCTAGTTCATGCAGGACTGTTTCTCCTGCATGAATTCCTGACATTCATCAGATGAGGAGCCCCAAACTCATTGGTAGCCTCACACTGCAATGGACAAGGATACACATTCAATTTTCAACTTTTAGGATTGTTGGACGAGCAGGCACAAAAATAGCCAGGGAAGTGATTGAAGCCTGGGAACGGTCCCCTGATCATTCATTAGGAATGATGATTTACATTTAGCCTAGTACTTAAAAGGTGAGGGCTGGGCAGCACACGCTAATGACTTAAAAGCCAGCCATCAACATCTAAAAAGCCACTTACCACAGGCACTATAAATACCACACACAGAACAGCACATACTGTGTTAGAGAGAAGTTCCTAGAAAATGGGTTCCAACACAAGTCCAAAAGCTTGGAATACAACCTCGGGTCCCAAAGAATGACCCAGATTAGATCCTGCAATATTATCCTGGGACACACATATTGGCCTTCATTTGTGACTACATTTATTATACATGGAGAATTAGGACACCATTCTCCAATGGCAATGCAACACAGAGATAATTGAAAAAGGACAGCAAATGCTACGAAGGAATATATTTGCCATCAGCTCAAGGAAGTGAGGAAGACTAAATATGGATGTCATTACCAATCAAAATTCTTAGAAATTCAACATTTCTCATATAAGTTTATTTCTTATTATTTGTCAAATTAAGACAGGTCATTAAGTTTGTGAGAGATTCTTCCATGACCCTCTTCAGGACTTTTCAAATTCTCTTATGTATGATGTAGGAATTGTGAAGGGATTTTTATCCAAATTTTCAATAGCATTTAGAAGATTGTTCAGATGTTTACTTCTACTCTGACTGAATCTAGAAATCAGTTCTAGGAATTCAAAATTTTGCATTAAAAAACTTACAAGAAAATGATTGCTTTAGGATTTATTTACAGAGAATGACTGCTGACTGATTGAGTAAAAACCAGATTATAATTCTTCTTAATTATTTATTCTTTCCATTCCCATTAGACACCACCTTCTGCCACCTGTGTAGACAGTTGCTATCCTGGGTACCGGAAATTAATTAAGGAGGGGAAACAGGTTTGCTGCTATGACTGTGTCCAATGTTCAGAGGGAAGCATTTCCACCATGGTTGGTAAGAAAAAAAGATCTACGGTAATACTGTATCTCTTTAAAAGTATATTTTTCTCTAATCAAGTTTGGGTTTTTTAATATAATTTTAAATACAAGAATAGATTGATTGGGATCTCTCACCTGCCTTGTTTTCTTTCTTCCTTTTTTAAATAGAAGCTTTTCTTTATTTCGGTGTGTAATCTCTTCTTCAAGAAACATGGCATATTAAATAAACTTTTAAAAAGATTTTCGTAAGGCAAAATTTTTGAAAGAGGTTTATTTTCTTTATATGAAGCCAATTCTACTTATCAGATTCAAGTGGTAATATGGAAACTTGCTCAGAATACAACCATACTTTTATGTGTGAAGATTCCAAAAACTGTTTCAGCAAGGAATAATTGTTAAAACCTAATATCAATTCAATGTGTAGAATTTTTAAAGATCTTATTTATGGTTTTTAGATTCCAAGCAATGTGAGAGGTGCCCAGAAGAACAATATCCAAATGACAAACACCATCAATGTATTCCCAAAATTATCGCCTACTTATCCTACAAAGAATTCCTGGGAGAAATCCTGACTAGCATTGCTGTTTCTTTTGCTGTAATCACAATTGTAGTGATGGGGACATTTCTCCGCCACCAAAACACTCCCATTGTCAAAGCCAACAATTGGGATATCACCTGCACTTTGCTTTTCTCACTCCTGCTGTGTTTTCTTTGCTCTTTCTTCTTTCTCGGATGCCCAGGGATAGTCACATGTCTCCTCCGGCAAGCAGTTTTTGGAGTTGTCTTCTCCATCGCGGTATCTTGTGTGTTAGCCAAAACCATCACTGTGGTTCTGGCCTTCATAGCCACAAAGCCAGGGAACCGCATGAGGTGGTGGGTAGGGAAAAGCCTGTCTGTCTCAGTCATTGTTTTTTGCTCACTTATTCAAACAAGCATCTGTGTTGTGTGGTTGACCATTTCTCCTCCTTTCCCAGAATTGGACATGCATTCCCAATTGGATGAGATCTTAGTGCAATGCAACGAAGGCTCAGAGATCATGTTTTATGTTGTGCTGGGCTACATGTGGCTTTTGGCCCTCATCAGCTTCGTGGTGGCCTTCTTTGCCCGGAAGTTGCCTGACAGTTTCAATGAAGCCAAACTCATCACCTTCAGCATGCTGGTCTTCTGCAGTGTTTGGGTCTCCTTTGTGCCCACCTACTTAAGCACTAAGGGGAAATCCATGGTGGCTGTGGAGGTCTTCTCTATCTTGGCCTCAAGTGGTGGTTTATTAGGTTGCATTTTTATGCCCAAGTGCTATATTATCATGCTGAGACCAGAGCTGAATGCCAGAGAGCAGCTAGTTAGGAAAAAGACTAGTGTGGTTTCAAGTGCAGCGTTAATGCTGCCCTAATTCCTAATTTGGCTGAAGACAACATAACAGATGATTGGTCAAAGAATTTTATTCAGGAATAGATGTCTTCTTCCATTTTTGAAAGGAATAACATTTAGACTTGTATACAGCTCCATAGCAATTTCAGCACTCTCGGCACGGTTTACCATGTAAGCATTACTTGCACATTGCCCCCAACAATCTGGGTCCTTATTTACCAACCTCAGAAGGTTGGAAAGCTGAGCGAACCTTGCGCCTCGTCAAGATCAAACTCCAGGCTGTAGGCAGACTTTGTATGCAATACTGTCTTCTAACACTATGCTACCAGGGCTCTTAATGTAAGAAACTTCACAAACACACAATAACAAGGAAAAAATGTGCACTATTTTTTCTGGATGAAGACGTCTTTTTCTTTGATCCATAAATTGAAAGCTACATTTAGAAATATAGTGGCTAGGATATCCACAATTAATCTTATATATTAAATAAGATTTTATCTTCTTTATATTGAATTACAATAAAATGCTAATATGATTTATAGTTATGTATTTATGTATCTTTCCAACACATTTTCGTTTTAATATCATAATTTAAATTTCAGGGTATGGGGATCAGATTCAAAATTTTGGAAAATGCCAACACCTCAGAATGTTATGCTCTGATATAAAACATGATGAGTCAGACCATCCAAATTACTTCTCTACTGGCGGAAACATTTTCTGCCCGGGTATTTCAACAAAATAGTGATTTGTTATTAGCAATTTTACTTCAACTTACAATATTTACGCAATTTTATTAAATTGTCAACACACTTTCTTTGCTATCTTGTCCCTTATTTTATTTATTTTTTATTGAATTTATAAAGCTACCCACCACACATGGAAGGGAAATCTCAGTGATGCAAATCATATGAACAGTAAATATAAAAACAGAAATGCAAATCCTAGGTGAAGGGAGAGTAAAACTAGCCATCTCAGCAATAGAGCCATCTACACATGTCTCCCATTCCCTGAGAGCCCCAGGTCCGATGACATAATCAACTCTTGAGGGCCTTCAGGAATTAAACAGGATAGAGCTCATCTAATTTTAGGGATGAAGAATGTTCCATAAGCCGGATAACACATCAGAGAAGTTACATTTCATAGGAACCACTAAATACATGTCCCTATCTGATGGTCCCACAGCATGCATCCTCTAGCACAATGGTTCTTAACTGTTTTGAACGAATCGCCCCCTTGAGCCAATGATGAAATTGTCATCGCCCCTCTCCCCCAACATAACCTCTCAATCACCACATAGGAAATAATTCTTCAATTTATGCAAACACTTGTTTTGTTTTCTTTAAAATTGTCATCAGGACATATCAATGCAAATAATTTATTTCCAGTCTTTTTCCCATATCTCAACTGTATGAAAAAATTTGGTGCCACCCATCACTTTATTCCCAAACTTCGTGATACATGTATTTCATTATTATCTTATTTAATTTCACTTGTAATTCAATCATTAAATATTACTGTTTTTCTTTTCAGGCATTTCACTTTCTTGCAATTGAATTTTGTTTTCAGTGGTCATTACATTTAAGTGTCTTGAATAAATAAGATAATAATGAAATACATGTATCACGAAGTTTGGGAATAAAGTGAAGGGTGGCACCAAATTCTTCAATAATTCTGAATGTATGCAATTGATTATGTGCCAGTCTCAGTGAAAAGAAAAGGAAATATAACTCTATTGTTAAATATATAATGGAAGAGGGAAGGGTTTTCCATTCACAGATTGGCATAATTTAACTATCAGTCAATGTCCATGCCAAGAAAGCCATCATGACATTGATGATCCCAATTAGACACTTCTTCTAATTAGACATAATCGTATGAGCTATCTATCTGGGCATGGATATCAGATGTGGAAAAGAGTGCAAGTTGACTCTTCAAAGCACAATTGTTGATGTGAAGGAATGAACAGATCATGAAGACTAAAATAGTTTTCTACTGACTTACTTCATTTGTGACCAAGGAAAGAGAAAGACTTAAGGAAGCCAAAAATGCACTCAAAAGTTCTTCAAAGGACAATCTTACTATTTCTTTGAAAATACAACAAACACCGGCAGTTTTATTGAAGAAAAAAAAACTGGCATGCTTCATCGCTCATCCTATCAGGTGACTTCAGAGGAATGGAAGCTGACTGGCACTTCTTGGCTACTTGACTAAATGCTTATTTCAAACCCCAGGCTTCTGAGTCAATCTCCAATTCACGAAATGTGTTAAACCTATGTTTAAAAGCAGTTCCATCAGCAGAGGACTTGTGAGAAGGCAGGTGCATATGACAGTGCAGGATAGAGAGATCTGGCTTGTATAATCCCACCATTACCATGCCTGTCCATTGTTTAGACAGTATGGATTTATCTGTGTCCTCCTCTACACTGGGGGAAAGGTATGCAGGTTCAGAGATGGGAAGAGAACACTTTCACTGAGCTGACAAGGAGCATTCTAGGACCCTGTCACCACTGCATGCAAACAGGGATCTTGAACTTTCTACCAAAATATCCATCATTCTCCAGATTGTCCCATCCTGCTCTAAAAAATCTTTGCCCAACTTCAGGAGTCTTCCCTTGAAAAGTAGTAATCAAAGTCTCAATATAATTCTTAATGCTTTGTCACATGAATAGAACAAGGTATCTAATCCTGTTAGTATTTAAATCTGTATTCATTTAGCAAACTTATATAGCTTCCCATCCATACACAAATATATCTGAGCAGCTAATAAAGTATATATAAAAGCAAAATATAAACACCATTGGAAACATCATTTAAAAATCAATTGAGTCTCTTACAAGGCATGTAAGAATTAAACAACTTCCACCTCCATTAAAGGACTCCACCAATATTCTAGCCCCAATGACTGAAGAAGGAACCAAGTCTTCAAGATTTCTAGAAAGTCCACATGGTTGGGACCATCTGAATTTTGGAAAGAAGCTTCACAGTACAGAAGACATATGTCCAGGATCCCACTCGGTATCATTCTTTCACAAAATGGATCCAGAATTTCCCAACCTGCCAGAACTGTGACACCACTGAAAACAGGCAGCCCTGCACATTACTATGTACCATGTAGCAGTTTAAAAATGACAACCAACATTTGATCAAGAGCATCCTGTCATTACAGTCTGGTTTGGAAGCATTACTGGTTCAGACTGAAAGGCTGTGCAGAGAACGGTGAGGATGGCAGAAAAGATTATTGGCAGTTTCCTTCCTTCAATCCAGGACATAGCATATAAGCATTGCTTGAGCAGGGTCCGCAATATTGTCTGGGACACTACACATCCATTTCATAACCTGTTTTCCTTGTTACCTTCTGGGAGGAGGATTCTGGGTAACCAAAACAGAACATCCAGATTCAGTCTCACTTTTGTTCCATATAGTATCAACCTTGTGAACTCTCAACCTTCCTCTTTCCACTATATGGGAAAAAAAGTGGGGCAAAAAAGTATTTAGTCAGCCACCAATTGTGCAAGTTCTCCCACTTAAAAAGATGAGAGAGGCCTGTAATTGTCATCATAGGTAGACCTCAACTATGAGAGACAAAATGAGAAAACAAATCCAGACAATCACATTGTCTGATTTGGAAAGAATTTATTTGCAAATTATGGTGGAAAATAAGTATTTGGTCACCTACAAACAAGCAAGATTTCTGGCTCTCACAGACCTGTAACTTCTTCTTTAAGAGGCTCCTCTGTCCTCCACTCATTACCTGTATTAATGGCACCTGTTTGAACTTGTTATCAGTATAAAAGACACCTGTCCACAACCTCAAACAGTCACACTCCAAACTCCACTATGGTGAAGACCAAAGAGCTGTCGAAGGACACCAGAAACAAAATTGTAGACCTGCACCAGGCTGGGAAGACTGAATCTGCAATAGGCAAGCAGCTTGGTGTGAAGAAATCAACTGTGGGAGCAATAATTAGAAAATGGAAGACATACAATACCACTGATAATTTCCCTCGATCTGGGGCTCCATGCAAAATCTCATCCCATGGGGTCAAGATGATCACAAGAACGGTGAGCAAAGATCCCAGAACCACACGGGGGGACCTAGTGAATGACCTGCAGAGAGCTGGGACCAACGTAACAAAGGCAACTATCAGTAACACACTACGCCGCCAGGGACTCAGATTCTGCAGTGCCAGACGTGTCCCCCTGCTTCAGCCAGTACATGTCTGGGCCCATCTGAAGTTTGCTAGAGAGCATTTGGATGATCCAGAAGAGGATTGTGAAAATGTCCTATGGTCAGATGAAACCAAAGTAGAACTCTTTGGTAGAAACACAACTCGTCGTGTTTGGAGGAGAGAGAATGCTGAGTTACATCCAAAGAACACCATACCTACTGTGAAGCATGGGGGTGGCAATATCACGCTTTGGGGCTGTTTCTCTGCAAAGGAACTAGGACGACTGATCCATGTACAGGAAAGAATGAATGGGGCCATGTATCGTGAGATTTTGAGTGCAAACCTCCTTCCATCAGCAAGGGCATTGAAGATGAAACATGGCTGGGTCTTTCAGCATGACAATGATCCCAAACACACCGCCCGATCAATGAAGGAGTGGCTTCATAAGAAGCATTTCAAGGTCCTGGAGTGGCCTAGCCAGTCTCCAGACCCCACCCCATAGAAAACCTTTGGAAGGAGTTAAAAGTCCATGTTGCCCAGCGACAGCCCCAAAACATCACTGCTCTAGAGGAGATCTGCATGAAGGAATGGGCCAAAATACCACAACAGTGTGTGCCAACCTTGTGAAGACTTACAGAAAACGTTTGACCTCTGTCATTGCCAACAAAGGATATATAACAAAGTATTGAGATGAATTTTTGATATTGACCAAATACTTATTTTCCACCATAATTTGTAAATAAATTCTTTCCAAATCAGACAATGTGATTGTCTGGATTTGTTTTCTCATTTTGTCTCTCATAGTTGAGGTCTATCTATGATGACAATTACAGGCCTCTCTCATCTTTTTAAGTGGGAGAACTTGCACAATTGCCCCACTGTATATCATGTGTATATATGATATACAGTAGGGCAATACTTTTTTGCCCCACTGTATATAATGTGTATATATGTGTTATGCATGTGTATGGATAGATATATACTTTCTTTTGAGAGCAGGCAATAGAATTTCAGTTTTAATGTGGTCCAGTATACTCATACTAAAAAATGACAAATACAAGTGCATTCCAAACCAGACACAGCTTCCAAATGCTTTTGAAGGGCAGTTCCAAGTAAGTCCATTGCAATAGACCAACTGATAATGAGCATTGGATCCCAAATCAGCAATAAGTATAAATGGCACACTAGAAAACTTTTTGCAAAATTCTCCTGCCTCACCCGCCTTTTTCTCAAAAAGAAGACCTGAACCATATAAGCAACAGCCTCTTATCTTTCTGGAGCTTCTTTTATTTTTGTGGGATTAGATTAATTTTAATAGCAGTCACCTCCTAGTGTCACAGAAAGCAAAATATCTCAATCGATAAACTTCCTGTATACAAGACTGAACTTAATTTCTTTAATAGAGCTACCAACTATCTGCTTTGCAAAGAATCTTGGCCAATTTCCATTATTCTTAATTTGATCAATAATTTTCATTTAATCATTGAAACAAAAAAAAACTTGAAGGTCCTTTTTAAATTTATTTTTATTTTTTGTTTCTGCACTATTGTATTTTCTTTTCTTTTTTCTTAATGTTAGTTTTTATGTTAGTTTAAAGCTTTTAATAATATATATATTAAACAAAATGAAGAACGTATCTTTATTCAGCAAAAAGCACACAATTAGCCTTCAACCATTCTCAATTTTTCAGCTAAGAAATAAGCCAATCTCACCTTAGAACAGTGGCTCTCAACCTCTGGGTCGGGACCCCATTGGAGGTCGAACGACCATTTCATGTGGGCCACCAAACAAGGCTGTCCGCCATTTTTCCCCCTTTTCTTTGGCCACGCCCCTGGCACCCGGTGATGTATAAGTGGTTGGGGGTCACCACAACATGGGGAACTGTATTATGGAGTCGTGGCATTAGAAAGGTTGAGAACCACTGCCTTAGAATCTTTCAGAGATTGTCTGCATTACGTCTACCCTGGCATTGTGCCTTTATTTTGAAGCTAGGAATCTTAGCTTCTTCTTATGCAGTATCAATCATTCCTTTTCCTTACCATTTGCTCCTTTTTATTTAATTCAGGATGTATTATAATAATATAGCATTTGGGAAGGAAAATACAACTCAATAAACCAAAAGCAGAGGTTAAGATGGAGAAAATCTCCATGGCTACCATCAATTTGCCCTTGGTGCTCAAGTAGGTGGGGATGAAGGAAATCCAAACACTGCAAAACACCAACATGCTGAAAGTGATGAACTTGGCTTCATTGAAACTGTCAGGCAATTTCCTGGCAAAGAAAGCCACTGTGAAGCTGACAATGGCCAGAAGACCCAGGTAGCCCAACACAATGTAAAACATCATCTCTGAGCCTTCGCTGCATTTCACTAAGATCTCACCCACTTGGGAATGCTTCTCTAATTCTGGAAAAGGGGGCTTGTTCACTAACCAAACAGCACAGATGGCAATCTGAATCAAAGAACAAGGCACAATAACCAGGATTGCTAGCCTCTTTCCCATCCATTTCCTCATCTTGTTCCCTGGTTTTATAGCCACAAAAGCCAGAACCACAGTGATCGTTTTGGCCAGTACACAGGAAACAGCAACAGAGAAGGTGATACCAAACACAGCCTGCCTTAAAAGGCAGGTTTCCTTGCTAGGTCTTCCTATGAAGAAGAGGGAGCAAAGAAAACATAGCAGCAGAGAGGTGAGCAGGATACATGTGATGCTCCAATTGTTGGCTTTCACAATGGGAGTGTTCGAGTGTAACCTGAAGATTGCCATCACAATAAGTGTGGTCAGAGAAAGAAAAAGTGCCAAAGATGTCAGAGCTGTTGCCAGGCCATCTTTATAGGACAGGTAAGTCATTACTTTGGGAATGCATTCTTGTTGATTTGTGTTAGGATATTGTTCTTCTTGGCAAGACTCACATTCATCTGCATCTGAAGATCACAAGCATAAATTCAGTATTTGAACTTTGTACTAATATTTTTCATACTTCCTGCTCTTTATATATTATTTGATGTAGAAAAGTTAGTATTAAACTCTACAAAAGTCTTTTAAAATGATGGTCCCCAATCTTTTCAGCTTTCTGGAACAGTAACAGCATCGGCAGTGGTGGGGAGAGGGAATAGTTTTGCACAAGCAATGGGTGAGCACACACAGCTCCATTTGCATGAGCAGCAGGTGCACAAAGCTCACACAAATGGAGCTTCACATGTTCATACATATGCCTGCACACCACTTGCATGGCCCAGTTCTGAACAGGCACACCTTGGGGGTTGGGGTCCCTGATTTAAAAGCACAAATCAATATAAGAATAGCCTTTGAATACACTATTGAAGATCATAAACCATAATAAAGTCATTAGATGTATGTGAGGGAGAAAGCACAAAATAGAAAATTTCTGGATGTTTTCCTAGATAGATCTGAATTCTATACTTACCCATTTGTGTTGAGATCCTCCCTGAAGCACACGGAATGCAATCATAACAACAGATTTGTTTCCCCTGCTGAATTAGTTTGCTTTGTCCATGATGGCAGCTCTCAACACAGGTAGATTTTGGCACCATCTGTTAATATTGTCCAGAAAAAAAGAGTCTACAGAACAAGAAATAGTTTTCTCCTCTCGCTGATAATTCTGAATTACATACGTTTGGAACAGATAGATTTTAGAAATTATGAATCAGGTTATTAATATCTTAGACAGATTCCTAATTTCACAGTTATCTGACGTTGGTAACTCTTTCTGCATTTTTCTTTTTCCCCAATATATTTTCTAAATTCAGCTCTCTCAACAAATTTCCTTGTTGTTCTCCAGATTACCTCTCAAATGATACTGATATTAAGCGTAAGAAAATATAACAGTTCCAACTTGATGAAATGTGGGATTCCACATAACGGCACTTGCATTAATGATGAATTCTTTTCCAAGTTGAAAACTGGGATCGATTCTTCCAACTTGGACTCTCTGGAAAGATTCATTGGGAAATGTCACCAAATTGATGAGGTCATAGCCTATCGCTAAATCCCTCTTCATCGAGAAATATTTCCTCTCCAACGTTATTGTTAAAGTGGACTTGTCTCAAAAATGAATTAAGGTAGAGGGAAGGAGAAATAGGTTACTGCTCTAAGGAAAAGTAACGGTCACTTGGAACATCAATGATATGACATTTAAATTGAGATGATGCAGTACTGAAAATTAGTGTTTTCGAAGTACATCAGGCCATGTCCACCCTCTCTTAAAACATTCCCTACTTCCCTCCTCTTTCTCACCTTCCATCCTACTCTCTTCCCCTCCCCCTCTCCTCTCACTGCCCTACTTCCTCTCTACACTTTCTCACCTCTCATCCCTATCAAACCCATGAACGCAGCATAAGGGGAGTGCCCAGGCCGTACCCCTATAAGCAACCATTATCTATATTACACTTACCCCCCCACATTTCCTCCCTCCCACCCCCAACGCCCCTCCCTTCACTTCCCAGAGCAGAATACAGGGTTAATAATAAGAAAATTTGTAATAATAAGAAAAAAAGAAAAGAAAAAGAAAAAAAGAAAAAAAGGTTGAGAACCGCTGGTTTAGATGGAATGGAATGAGTCCTTGGTTTCAGATTCAGATGAAAAATATTGCTGTTATGGTTAAACATCCATGTTCTAGTTAAATAAAACCTTTTCTCTTAATAAAAATAGTGACATAATTGGGATCATCTGTATCCCAGCTATGCAAATATTATTTTGTAGAAGCTTGGGTCTCAGAGTTCGAAGAAAGTTTTCACCACTTTCATCGTCTGAAACAATTAGACTAACCCAATTCCATCCAAAATATTTCAGAAGTTGAACTATCCCCATGTATTGAAAAGCTTCATTGGGAATCATTCGGTAGAAAGAAGAAAAACCAATTTTTTCTCTTAACATGGGGTCAAAGGAGCCATAACTAACCTGGGGAAAAACATTTTAAATCACAGAAAAACATTCAATTTTGTATAGACTCTTTTTAAATGGCTGCTAATAGTAGATACAAATTTACTGGACATTCTTAAAAATCCACTTTAGTATATTGTTTTGTAAGTGGATGGACTCACTTACATTGCCCATGGGTGGTCCTTTTGAAGATGAGAAATACCAATTAAGTAGCTTTCATATTTATGTGGTCACTAAGAATCAACATCAACTTGATGGCACATAGTCAGACAATCAATCAATCAATCAATCAGTGTATTTAGTTTGAAATTCATGGAAAGGATATGAAAGAAATTTGATTTCTCTAGTTTACATTTCAAGCTTGCAGTAAGCCAGGTCCTCAGTTAGAAGTAGATGTAAAATGACAGTTCAAACAATAGAAGAATTTACCTTTACCACTGAGACTTAACAGTTATTCTCCTTTTCCTTCTATACCTATTTCCAAACATTTACCTGAGGAATCTTGTAAGTACTTAAGATGTTGGCCATGTGAATAGAATTTTCAGAGGTGAGTCCCCCAATGTTGGCCATGACTTCCTCTTCAGTGATACAGTAATAATTGAGTGGATCCCCTTGTCTTAGAAAGAGAAGATCCAAAGTGGTCCAAGTGGTTCTCCATGAATTGTACGCATTGTCATAAATCTGGGACCGTAATGTGTTGTTGGGTAATAGTGCGGGATTCTTATTGATTTCTTTGATGGCAAAAATAAAAGCAAGGACATGCTGGTAGTTTTTAGGGATTAGACTGCCAAGAGAATTTTGAATGTTAGATCTTAAGGGCTAATAATTAAGTGACTTGCAGCTTAGATCATCGCTTGCCCATAGAGCTCAACTGAATATCGTTCTCTATATGATGGGAAACTCTTTCTGAAATAAATAGTTCAGATATTCCCCTAAAGCAAAGTGAATAAGTTTCTTTCTTCTGTCATTAATGCACACACTATATATCTGTCTATATATTTTAGGTTTCTTTTTTAAAATTGATACTCTTTTCTTTTGCATTTTACTATATATCTCAATGGTGTAATTCATACAAGTTATAGATGTCATAAAGAAACTATGCTCTTAAATCAGAGAGATGGGGGAGACAGACAGAGAGACAGAGAGGATCTAATCTTCCAGGTAAAGTATATAAGGATACACAAAATTTTGGATGTATACTTTGGATATACAAAATTGCTTCTCTCTTTACTCATCCAAAGTGCATTATTAAATATAATATAGCCATAGACATACTTTTTTTATTGAAAGTTTTTGAATTTTACAAAACAAATCCCTTCCCCAAACCCCCCCGCCCTCCCATACTCTCCCCCATCTCCCCAAACCTCCCATACCCTCCCTCAACTTTCCCAGAGCTGAGTACAGGCTTAATTAAAATTTTTGAAAAATAAAATAAAAAACTTAAAACACATATAAATCCTAATCAAATCTTAATACATTAAATTAAACAGATTATCTTCTCTAAAAGATAATAATTACAAACATTAAACACACATTATAATATACTCTAAACATTTTCTAATATTATACTTATATTATTATCCATCATTCTATATAGACTCCCTCCAAAACACAAATTTAAACATTACTTTCTTTGAATATATATACCTACAATATAAGATCTAATCTCCCTCTTTCTTTACTCTAAAACACAAAGATAAGCATATAAACATTCATTATACCATTAAAACTGAATACTCTTTTAAATAGTTAGACTAAGTGCTTAAATTTAAACTTCTTATCTAAGATTTTCATTCAATCTCCATAATCTTCTCTCCTATAAAAAAAAACTTAAAAAACATATAAATCCTAAACAAATCTAAATACGTTTAATTAAACAAATTACCTTCTCTTAAAAGTAATAATAATAATAGAAAGAAAAAAAGAAAAGAAGAAAAAAGAAAAAAAATCCAATCTTTAAACAAATTATAATATACTCTAAACCTTTTCATATCATACTTATATTATTATCCATCATTTTATAATATACTCTAAACCTTTTCATATCATACTTATATTATTATCCCAAAACACATATTTAAACATTACTTAAAACATTAAAATTCCCTTATACCTATTTAAATCTTTACCAATAACAAATTCCTCCACAGTAAACACATTCCTTCTCTTATCCATAAACCACTTAAAGGTAGCTCCAAAAAGTTTGTAAATCTTACTTCTCCCACAATCTCAATAGTCTTCTGAGTACTTAAACTAAGTACTTAAACTTAAACTTCTTATCTAAAATTTTCATTCGATCTCCATAATCTTCTCTCCAATAGCCAGTTCCATCCACTATAAACACAATCCTTATCAGTCTCTCTTGTCCATAAACCTCGAAAGAAGTGCTTTAAAATCTGCCCTTAAAGGTAGCTCCAAAAAATTTGTAAATCCTGGTTCTCCCACAAACTCAGGAACCAATACTTGTGAGGCTTCCTTAACCTCCTCTTCTGTTGCTCTTTTTCTTTATGTTTATATGTTGCACAAGTTGTCCTCTGCTCCTTCATCTCGACTTGTTGAGGCCCCTCGAACTGAGATTTCCCATTTTTCATTAATATAGGCTCTTCACACTGCAATTCTGCCCTTAAAGGTTGCTCCAAAAAGTTTATGGTGCCTACTTCTCCCGCAGATTTAGAAACCAATACTTGTGAGACTTCCTTGACCTTCTTCTGTTGATCCTTTTCTTTACAATTGTATGTTACACAGGTTCTCTGCTCCTCCGTCTCTAATTGTTGAGGCCCCTCAAACTGAGGTTTCCCAATTTTCATAAGTATAAGCACTTCAGACTGCAATTCTGCCTTTTTTTCTTCCAAAGCTTTAAATGTGGTAGGTGGCGATGAGCATACCCCCAGGACCGAAGTATAAAAGTCTTTTGCTTTAGAAACAGTATTAAGACTATAACGTATCCCCAGGTAACTCACCACCATTCCAGTCGGAACATCCCATCTAAACAAAATTTGTCTCTTTTTAAGTTCGTCTGCTAAAAAAGCAAACTCCTTTCTTCTTCTTAAAATTTTAGATGGGATCTCCTTTAAAATTATAACATCTTGTGAAGCAATTTGAAACCTCTTCTTATAAAAAGGTTGTATAATTTCATTGCGCAGGGATCTTTTCCCAAAATAAATTACCACATCTCTTGGCAAATTCTTTTGCTCTGCCACCACAGAGTTAACTCTAAATGTCTGTTCCATTTCACTAAGTATTTCCTCTTTTTCTCTATTCAAAATCACAGCAAAGTCCTTTGCAACCATCTCTCTCAGATCTCCTTGCACAGACTCACCCAAACCTCTGATTCTTAAGGCATATTCCATTTGTTTATGTTGAAGCATAAGAATCTCATCTTGAAAATTTTCCATCTCTTTTTCCATGCTTTCAAATTTTCCCTCCATCAATTCCACTTTTTCTGTTATCTCTTCTACGCGAGAATTCAGCTTTTCAAGAACAGAGGCAACTCCTTTTAAAGCCAAAACTATCTCTTGCCTCAAAATCTTATTGTTTTCCTCTAAAATCTCTTTCATTTCTCCCCTAATTTGAAGTATAACATCTCCCATCATATCTTGCAAATCCTTCACCATTGTTGACTGTGCCAAGGAAGAAGATGAAGCTATTGATTTAGGTTGTTGCGCTGATGATGACACTGAAGAAGAAGCCACCTTAGGAGCTGTAGGGATTACTGGACGCTTTGGAGCCATCTTAAAAAAATCTTTGCTCCTTCTTAGAAATTGCAAAAATTAAGCAAAGAAAAAAAAGAAATTAGCTCCATAAAATAAAATAAAAATCCTTCAAGAGGAGATCATTATAATAAAAAGAAAGGAGTTCAAAAAAGAAAAAAAAATTAAATAGAAAAAATCCATTCCATTTTTAAAAAGTACAAACAAAACAAAAAAGTTAAACAAAAATAATAATACTGACACTCCATTCCAATCATTAAAAAAAAAACAAAAAAAGAAAAGGGAAAGGGAAAAAAGAAACACCAAAAAGCCTGCCGAGCCATAGACATACTTTGTCAGGGATTCTAATGAGAATTCTTGAAAGGAATTAGGGATGTAAGAATTCCTAATTACTCTCATTCAACTTGCCCAAGGTACTATACCCTACAAATGAAACAATATCTTAGAATTAACATTTTTTAATCTTATTATTTATTCCTTATTGTCTACCAGGGGATCTAAATTGTACAGAGAGAACTATTAGGGCTCTGAGCAAATCCATCTTCACACACAGGCTATCTATATGTTTTCAGTCAAAAGTTAATAGCTGAAACCTGCCTCCCACCTCAATTTCTGCTCTAAGTGTGCTTGGCATACAAAATGTCAAAACATGGAGAAAATTAGAAGGCAGAATAAGAGATCTGTCATTATTTAGAAATAGTCATTTAGGTGGGGAAAGTAAGAATGATCATCAGACCCAAACAGAATCTTCCAAGAATGAAAAACCACTGAAAGTTTTTTAAGGAAAGAATGTTATGGGGTCAGAGACACCTTAGATAAAAATGAAGAATTACTTACTAAGCTTGTGCTGGTGAAGAAATTGGATGTTCCCTAAACTTCTGTTCCCTATAATTACCAAGTGTCATGGATACAAATTCTCCAATTATAATTTCATCTTTTAGGTTCAAATGTTTTCTGAAGGAATGGTTGAGCTTTACAAGCAGGAAGATAAGAAAAAGAGCTAGGAGCTCTTCAGGCAAGCCCCACCCCAATCTTACCACCATGATAAACAAGCACCCAGCACCTTGATCAAACATTCAGGAAATAAAAGTGAATAATTGTGCTGTTGTCAAATGTGGATCAAAGAGTGATATTAAAAAAAAATCTTTTGGCAGGGCTTTTATGCAGTAAGCACAACTTGTCAGAGCTGAAGTGGCTTTGCAGTCATCAATATTCTACCTCTCACAATTTCCTTCCATTAATCACTATCATTATGGCAGTTGTAGGGCATCAAATCCCTGTTGACAAAGAAAATGATCTCAGCATAAACTCTGTATTATATACCACCCAAAGTCACTTTGTTTGAGTTAGGTGACATTTATTTATTTGTGCCACATATTTATAACTTTTCCCATAAACAACTCAAGGGGCAAACATATACAACCTATCTTCCTCCTCCTATTTTCCCTAAACAGCAACCCTGTGAGGTGACAGGCTGATAGAGAGCAACTTGCCCAAGATCATCCAGCTGGCTTTAATGGACTAGAACTCATGGTATCCTGATTTCTAGCCTGATGCCTTAACCACTAGACCAGGGATTTTCAAACGTGGCCCTTTTATGACTTGTGGACTTCAATTCCCAGAATTCCTCAGCCAGACACACTGACTGAGGAATTCTGTGAGTTGAAGTCCACAAGTCATAACAGGGCCAAGTTTGAAGACCCCTGCACTAGACCATACTGGCTCTTATAAATTGAGTAAGTAAATAAATCAGCAATAAAATGCTTCTCTTCCCTCATTCTTCCACTGTGGGAATTAACAAGCCTTTCCATTTTTGTCCATATAGGATTCTTACTGCTGTCAACATATGTAATAAATTTCCATTTTTTTTCCAAATTCTTCATCCAATAGTTCTAAAAGAAAATCTTCTGGTTTCAATTTTATACAGTGGTACCTTGGTACTTATCTTTAATTGGTTCCAGTGAATACCAAACAATGAGTCCCAAACAAATTTGCAATAATATAGTGAGTCACAAAGCAGCTGACACCAACAAGTTTTATCTCAATGAGTACCGAGACAAGATTTTCACATCAAAATGTGTTGAGTATCAAATTCAATGAATTTCAAAGCAGTTGAGCTGGGTGTGGTTTTGCTAGGATGCATCTGGCCCGGGGGCCAGCAGTTTGACATCCCTGCTCTATATAATGACATTAGCTAATTTTTTCTTTTAACAACCTTGCAATCCCTTGCATCAGGGTGGAGTTGGGGCACCTGAATGGAGCTCAAGTGTTTACTGGCCAGATGCCCTTCCTGATGTCTATGCAGAGTTCGCAGCAGACAATTACTCATTGTGCCCAGAGAGAGAAATATCTGCCACTACACATAGGATCAAACCCACAGCCTCCTGATTATGAGAAGAGAGCTCTACCTCTAGGTCACTTCACGCCTCAATGACATTAGCTATTTAGTTGTAGAACATCAAAAATTGTAGAATATGTTTACACCTCTCCATTGCTTCTATTTTATATTTCGTTACGATGCTGAAATCTTCCATTCTAACATGTTAAAGACAAAATGAATGTTTAAGTGACAAAGTGGAAATATGTGTCAGTATAGTTGCATTCTCCAAAAATGAAAAGAACAGAAGAAGAGATAATTATTCTTTATACTTCTTCAAAAAAAATCAAACTAACAACTGACAAATACAATGGGACGCTAGTACTCATTGTTAATTTGTTCAGGGAAGCATGATGAGGACTAAAAATGATGAGTACCAAACAATTTTTTCTCATAAGGAATAATGGCAGCCAATGCCAAGAAGTTCAAGCTTGTGCATCAAACAAACAACGAATATCAGCACAAAAATTTCATGTTGAAATGTATTGACTACCAAATTTGATGAGTTGGAAAGCAGTTGAATACCAAAGTACCACTATATACTTTACTTCATTCATTCATTCATTCATTCATGGAAACTAATTCCTAAGAGAAGGGAGTCATCAAACTAGCACTTTGCTGCTACGCAAAAAATTATACAACTATATCTGCATGGTCACTAAGCTTTTGAGTGATAAAATTATGCTGGTTTATTTTAATGTTATTATTTCTATTGTATTTAATGCATGATTTATTCCATATATGCCATTTTTAAAGCCACTGAAATTTCTGGGTTTCTTTTTTCAATTAAAGCAATGTAAGAGTTTGGAATAATATAAAGCAACATGCCTACCTAATATACCTCTTTGGTTGCCATTTTAAGAAGTTTTTTTTTTTTTTTTAGAAAAGCAATGACTATAAGACCAACCTGATGGACCTATAGAAATATGGTTTAGTCATAGTGAACCTAATTTGAAGCTGAAAGAAGAATTGCCGTTCCTCATCCTTCACAGACGATGGTGAGTTTTGATAGAGGACCAAGCCTCTTCTTTTCCACTGCTTCAGGCAATGATGCAGGAGATCCCTCTCTCAAAATTCACCACCTCTTTCAAAGTGCATCAAGATCAAAGTCTTCCAGGCAACTGTTCAGCCACCATGACAGAGCAGTAATCAGCAGCCGTATCTGTCTCTTTCAGCAATGAACAGGAAAATAATGGTGACAGGAAGTTGCCCAGGAGTCCAGGGGGAGGGAACATCCACACCCAATTTTAATGAGTTAAGTAGCTGGTGCCTACAAAGTAGTCTCCATTCTCCTCAGTTCATCCAATTGCCCTTCTAATAAAACTACAGAGTTTCTTTTTCCAATATGACCATTTCAGCAAAGCGATGAGCAGAAGAAATAAGTATTCTTCTGAATTAGGAGGTTGTGAGATGAGAAGGGAGAATTTATCTGGCTATTATCTGGCGAGTGAAGAAAACTATTTGAAGAATATCTTGCCGAAGGGGGAACTGGGGAGAGGCTGGACCACCATTGCCATTTGTTTAGGTGCGGGAGAGCCGCGGCGGCTTCCTCAGCGCAGGCTCCCACGACCGCTGCAGCCAGACGTTGCGTGCCAAGTGGTGGGAGCTGGCGTCGCCCAGAAGATCCTGGCGTTCCTGCCGCCACCACCCCCCCACTTCAGCCGGAGCTGGCGTGAGACCTCGCCTGCCAGTAGCAGTAGCAGACGCCGCCGCTGCCCCAGCCTGCCGCCCCGCCCCGGCCTCCTCCCCGGCCTCCTCTTCGGCCTCCTTGACTTTTTCGTCTGCCGCCTCAGCTGCTTCTCTGTGCCTGGAGGCCGCCACCGCCTCGTCCCCGCTGCCCGGCATGCCCCGCGTCCCGCGTGGCGGCGACCCACAGCCCGACTTTCTGCCGCTGGAGAGTGCCGGCCTGCCCCACCAGCAGCCACAGCCTTCCCCGTGGCAGCAGGCCTCGCCACAGCTGCCCGCCTGGGCAATCCGGCCCGGCGCTCAGCCAACCCTCACTGCCCTGTGTGTGGCTTCCTTTTCCTTCTTCTCCGCTATCATCGCCGCTGCCGCCTCATCGTTTTCCTCGGGCTCCGCGGCGGGGCCTTCTCCAGTGACCTGGGCTCCCCGCGTGACTTCGCCCGTTGCCTTGGCAGCAACTGCCGCCGTTGCAGTGACGGCCAGAAACAAGAGAAAGCGCGACAATAAGGCTAGCACCTTCAGGTTCAATTGTATGCTGTTGCTGGGTCCCGCCGCATTGGGGAACGGGCCCTTGGGGAAGCTGTCGAGCAGGCCGGAGGAGCCAGCCTATACTGTCACCTGGTGGAAGAAGATGAATTACAGTCCCTCCGTGGCTGGGTTGACTTTACACAATTTTTGGATATCCGGAGAAGCCATTGATGAGCTGCACGAGAGGTACTTGGAGAAGTTGACCCAGCTCTTTGAGGAGCATAAGGCCAAGTACGGGCTGCCCCAAGACAAGTACCTAATGATCACCTAGCCGGCGACATTGGACCAGCCTGGGACACAGAGGGGCAATATTTTTTAGAGAATGTTTGTTGTGGGTATGTGTATGTATGTAGATGAATGGTGGCCCTGTTATGTATAAATTTTATTATTGTATTTAGGGCGTATGAATGTGAATATTTTTATTTTTATGTATATAAATTGAGTGTGAATGTGTATTGAGTGTTTGGGGTATGAGAATGGTGGAGTCGGGGGCGGAGCCTGGTACCCCCTCTGCTGAGTGCAATAGCAAAAGTGGGGGGGGGCTTGGTCTGTATGGAAAGCTAGTCCGGTCAGGAAGGGAGAAGGCTGGTGAGGGTGGGGGTACTCAGGGGAGGAGAGAAGGTCGGAGCATCCCGGTTATGACTGGGATGGGCAGATATGGAAGGAGCCGAGGGGCAGGCTATCTTTGGGGAATGAGGACTCGCTATATTAGAGCGATTCCTTGTTCCGGCCCCTCAAAAGGCTCATCCTGTAGTACTGGTGACAGGGGAGTACAGGGCCCTAGTTGTAGGCTGCTGTTGCTTAATGCCAGGTCCGTTGTCAACAAAGCCCCCCTTATCCATGATTTAATATTGGATGGCGGGGCAGACCTGGCATGTATAACCGAAACCTGGCTGGGCCCTGAGGGGGGTGTCTCCCTCTCGGAGATGTGCCCGGACGGGTTTGTGGTGCTTCATCAGCCTCGACATCAGGGCAGGGGTGGGGGAGTGGCAGTCATCGCTCGGAAGTCCTTGAGTCCTCGTGGGATTCCTGCCCCGGAGGTTGTTGGGTGTGAGTCCCTCCTATTGAAATTGGGTTCACGGGTTCAGTTGGGCTTGCTGCTGACGTACCTACCTCCCAGCTGCGTTGCAACAGCCCTGCCTGCATTGCTGGAGTCAGTAGCCGGGTTGGCGGTGGGGTTCCCCAGACTTATGGTATTGGGGGACTTTAACCTACCATCATTCGGCGATCGCTCAGAGGTGGCGCAGGAGTTCATGGCTTCCATGGCAACCATGGACCTGACCCAGGTAATCCAGGATCCGACTCATAGGGGTGGTCACACACTCAACCTTGTGTTTCTCTCGGGGCAATGGAGACATGATCTGGAATTAGGGGGAATAGAGATCTCACCCTTGTCATGGACAGATCATTTCCTATTGAGGCTGGACTTCAGAGCATCACTCCCCCATCGCAGGGAGAGGGAGCCGACTAGGTGGTTCCGCCCCAGGTGCCTAATGGACCCAGATCGGTTCCAGGAGGAGCTTGGGGAAATACCTGACTCCCTTGTCCACAACTCGTCCGGGTCCCTGGTTGCGGCCTGGAATGAGGCGGCGTCCAGGGCCCTGGATCGAATTGCGCCTTTGCGACCTCTCTGTGGTGGTGGTATCCTGAGGGCGCCTTGGTTTACTGAGGAGCTCCGGGAGATGAAGCGCCACAAGAGATGTCTAGAGCGACGTTGGAGGGCCAGTAACTCTGAACCTGGCCGATCACTATTAAGAGCCTATCTTAGGACTTATTTAGTGGCGATAAGGGCGGCAAAGCGTGTTCACTTTTCCGCACTTATTGCGTCTGCAGAATCTCGCCCGGCCGCCCTGTTTAGGGTGACTCGCTCCCTTCTTAAAGTGGAGGAGGCGGAGGAACCCTTGCAGGGGAGAGCTGAGGAGTTTGTTCAGTTTCTTTCGGGCAAAATTGCTCAGATTCAGAGAGACCTGGACTCCGACTGGGCAGTGCCAGCCGAGTTGCCGGGGGCTGGTCTTAGTCATGTTATCTGGAGCGAGTTTGAGCCTGTGACCCCTGATGAAGTGGACAAGGCCGTGAGGGCAATGAATGCCACCACCTGTTTATTGGACCTGTGCCCCTCCTGGCTGGTTTCTGCCAGTAGGGAGGTGACACGAGGCTGGCTCCAGGCAGTAATCAATGCCTCATTGATGGAGGGGTCTTTCGCGCAACCTTTAAAGGAAGTGGTGGTGAGGCCCCTCCTTAAGAAGCCTTCCCTGGACCCAGCTGTTTTGAAGAACTTTCGTCCTGTCTCCAACCTCCCCTTTGTGGAGGAGGTTGTAGAGAAGGTGGTGGCGTCCCAACTCTTGCGATCCTTGGATGAAACTAATTATCTGGACCCTTTTCAATCTGGTTTCAGGCCCGGCTACAGCACTGAGACTGCTTTGGTCGCACTGACCGATGACCTCTGGCGAGCCCGGGATAGGGGTCATTCCTCTATCCTGGTGCTTCTTGACCTCTCAGCGGCTTTCGATACCATCGACCATGGTATCCTTCTGCGTTGTCTCGGAGAGGTGGGGGTGGACGGCACCGTATTGTGGTGGTTCTCCTCCTACCTCTCTGACAGGTCGCAGTCGGTGTTGGTGGGCGGACAGAGATTGACCCCTAGGTACCTCGATCATGGGGTGCCTCAGGGCTCGGTCCTGTCCCCCCTCCTTTTTAACATCTACATGAAACCACTGGGTGAGATCATTCGGCGACACGGGGTGAGGTATCATCAGTATGCGGATGATACCCAATTATATATCTCCACCCCGTGTCCTTTCAGTGAAGCAGTCGATGTGATGTGCCGGTGCCTGGAAGATGTGAGGGTCTGGATGGGGGTGAACAGGCTTAGACTCCACCCTGACAAGACCGAGTGGCTCTGGGTCTTGCCTCCCAAAGATCAACTGGATGGTCCATCATTAGTCCTGGGGGGGCAAATTTACCTCCCTCAGTGCAGGCACGCAACTTGGGTGTCCTCCTGGACTCACAGCTAAATCTGGAACAACATTTATCGGCTGTGGCCAGGGGGACCTTTGCCCAGGTTCGCCTGGTGCACCAGTTGCAGCCTTATCTGGACCGAGAGGCTTTACTCACAGTCACTCATGCCCTCGTCACCTCAAGACTGGATTACTGTAATGCGCTCTACATGGGGCTACCCTTGAAGAGCGTTCGGAGGCTGCAGTTGGTTCAGAATGCAGCCGCGAGAGCGATTGTGGGCGCGCCAAGGTACGTCCACGTGTCACCTATCCTCCGCGAGCTGCACTGGCTTCCTGTGGGTCTCCGGACGCAATTCAAGGTGTTGGTTATCACCTTTAAAGCCCTTCATGGCATAGGGCCAGGTTACTTACAGGACTGCATACTGCCGCACAGTTCCCAGAGACTGGTGAGGTCCCATAGATTGGGCCTCCTTCAGGTCCCGTCGGCCAGACAATGTTGGCCGGCGGGTCCTCGGGGAAGAGCCTTTTCTGTGGTGGCTCTGACCTGGTGGAATCAACTTCCCCCCAAGGTTCGAACAACTCCCACCCTGCTGGCCTTTAAGAAAGCCATTAAAACTCTCCTGTTCCGGCAGGCCTGGGGCTGATGTCCCCGGGGGGGGGCGGGACATGATCGGACTTGCGGTATGATTGTATTATTTTATTGTTTTATTCTCGATGATTGTTTTAATTTTGTACGCCGCCCTGAGTCCTTCGGGATTGGGCGGCATATAAATAAATTAATTAAATAAATAAATAAATATTAAATTATCTCTTCCTCCTTTTAACCAGCATTGCTTTCTTTCGATAGGGAAAGCAAGACTCGGTTCCCCAAATCTGTTATGATCCTCAGATCATTTCTTTCTTGCTTGATGAGGAGTAGCCAAGAGATGGGTTTGGACCATACAATTTCTTCAACTGGAAAAATAGTTGAGTAGCTTTTGGAAAGGGGTTTGCCTACCTCATAATTGTCAGAATTAATTAATTAAACTTCTTTTTGGGGGAAAGCACAGAACACTTAAACACTTAACAGTTTAACTTTACTATTAATAACAACCATGAGACTCAGTAGTCTGCATTATGAATCACTCTGATGATAATTATTGTAATCTACAACTTTAGTTATGCATAAAACCAACAGAGACTCTCATTGTTGCAGGCAAAGTGCTGTGATGCAGATGTGCCTGCACTGCTGTGATTGGAGCCAAATTCCTTTGGCATTCAAAAGGACTCAGATACTTTGCCATGTGTTTCTACTCTCTCTCCTTATCCTCCAGGCTTCTTTCAGCAAGACCTTTAACCCAATGTGTGGTGACAAACGACATTTTAAGCTTAATTTCCCTGCCCTCTCCAATGATATAATCATTGGAGAATTTGTGTCTACTATATATCCTGAATTGCCTTTACTCCACTTTGTGGAACACCCAGAAGGATCCTTGCACGGATGGCAAGTACTCTTTTGAAAGAAACCATGACCTGCCTTTTATGTTTTTGATTGTATTCAAGAGATTCTGGTTAAATTTGTTCATACTGTAGATGAGAATTAAAGCTGGTTTAGGCATGATTCTTATTTAATATATCTCTTGTGGTTAATGATATTTCAGGTGCTGGAATTAGCTATTGAATGTACCCTTGTAGACACGATTTTTCATATGGCTACTGTTACACATGAATTAATCTTCTCATCAGAAAAACTCCCTGGGGTGATTTTAATAGCACTGGTCCTCTATTCTTTTATTTAGTATATAAAATGGAAAAAAAACTGTCAAAAGTATTTAGCATGTATATTTTAATAAAATGTATATATATATATATATATGGATCTCATACTGTATCACACTGTATGACATTTTACCAATTATTCCTTATTTGCAAACCCTTCTATATACTAAGACTTTTATTTTAAATAGATTGTGGTTGCTTGAGATTTCTACTTAGTATGCAGTACTTATTATGGGACATATTTAAATATATCAATGTGATAAAATTTTACATCTTTAGTATATAGATTCTCCTAACAGTTGACACAATCCATCTGTTTCTGCCCTCCAATTGCATTGCTGCCCTACATATATGAAATAATCCTTTTAATGGCATTAAAACCTTCTCAAAATGTGATGCACAGATGCCCACCTGATCCTCAAGTGACATTCAGACACTCCACCTCAGCTCCTCATTCTATGCTTTCCTCACCTCTGGAATATCTTAACTATTGAATTTTACAAATCATTTTTTTTCAAAGAAATGCTTCAGAACATAGGTGCACTCTTCACTTCTCTAATACTCATTAAAGCAGACAAGTACATCATTTTAGGCAAAGAGAAAAGCATTATCAAGAAGTCTATCTAAATCCAATCCTTGTCACATTCTAAGATTGTAGAACTAACTGAAACTCTTCTTGCAGGCCGTTGCCTAAAAACCTACAGCATATCCTAGCCTTCAATTTTGCCATTCAGGAGATCAACATGAATGAGAATTTGTTACCCAACATCACCTTGGTCTCCAAGGTCTATGACAATGGTTTTCAAGCACTGAAAGCCTCTGCGAACCTTTTGACTCTTTTCTTTGTTGAAGGCCATTGTCCCCTCAATTACAGGAGGGGAAAGGAGCAAAACATCATGGCTGTCATTGGTGATCTACCTTCCCAGAACACCATACAGATGGCCAACATATTAAATGCCTACAAAATTCCACAGGTAGGTTTCCGGGCTCACATAAATGCACAAGAAAAGAAAGAGTGGTGGTTAAAAGTGGAGAGAACCACTCAAAAACAGCTGCAATATTGGGGAACTGATTTGGGGTAGTTTTTATTTATTTATTTTCCCAGAGAAATGTAATGCATCAATTATTATTACAACCACAGTAATTCTTAATAAGCACAAACATTATATTTAGTTTGTAAGAATTGGTGTAGGTATCATTGTTTCTGTCTTCTTCTTCTTCTTCTTCTTCTTCTTCTTCTTCTTCTTCTTCTTCTTCTTCTTCTTCTTCTTCTTCTTCTTCTTCTTCTTCTTCTTCTGGTGTTGAAAGAGATACAAAATTCTGGTTTTTGCACTTCTGGTGGACTCATCCATTGCTAATTGATGCTGTCATAATGTCTCTGAAGTTGTCTCTCCATCTTCTGGGTGTGCTTCAAGTTCTTTGACTTTCTCCTCTTTCTGTAAATGCCACAACAATGTTAAATACATTTATCAGTAAAGCACTAGTTATCTTAGCCTTATAATATAAAATGCGGGATGAATACTCTCAGATACTTTCAGGTCCTTAATGAATAAGGCTCCTCTCATTCCTCTCTCCTCTCTATTTCTGGTTAACACAATCAAAGACTGAGATGATTTTTGTCTAAGAAATGTTGAATGGAATGCTAATTATGGTCTGGTTGCAAAAGCTCTGAGGAAAGATTTGTTGAGTTCCAGATTTGGTATTTGTCTCACCCATCAAGATTTTCTATGGAAAAACAGTGTCCCAAAGAAATGTACTTTTCCATTTTTTGATGCAATATTTAGTCTAAAAGTACATCATTATTATTCCTATTCTGCAGCTCAGTTATGGCTTTTTTGACCTTGCATTGAGTGATAAAATGCAGTTTCCTTCTTTCTTCTGGATGACTCCTAATGAAAACCTTCACTATGTTGGGATTATTCAGCTCTTGAAACATTTTGGATGGAATTGGATTGGCCTTCTCATCCCAGAAGACACAACTGGAGAGAGATTTTTCAGAATTCTGAGGCCAAAATTAATTCAGAGAGATATTTGCATTTCTTTCATTCAATTTATTCCAAGACTGATAAATTATGAGCTCAGTACCTTCCGGAAGAATAATCTAAATAACATAGCACTTTTCCTACGGTATAGTAAAACCAATGTAATAGTTGTTTATGGAGACATGCAATCTATAGAAGGCTTACGAGTAATTCTTGAATGGTATGAAATTAGTAACAGTCTCCCACTAGAGAGGGTTTGGATCATAAGCGCTTTGTGGGATGTCACTTCTGTCTTTGAGCCCCAGAAATTCACAGCATTGTCCTTCAATGGCAGCTTGTCTTTCGCCCTGCACACAAATATGGTACCAGGTTTTCAAGAGTTCCTTGAGAACCTAAATCCATTTCACTCTAAAATGTATTTCCTACCTCAGTTCTGGGGTGCTGCATTTACCTGTTCATTTCCAACGTACAATATATATGCACAAGGCAAAGGAAGCTGCACTGGGAAGGAGGATCTGGGGAGTCTCCCTGGAACTGTCTTTGAAATGGAGATGTCTGGTCAGAGCTACAATATTTACAATGCTGTGTATGCTGTAGCACAAGTTCTCCATACCATGTATTCACCCAGAACCAGGAAGAAGACAATGGACAAAGGAGAGAAGTGGAATTTTCTGAAAGTCCAACCTTGGCAGGTGAATTATGGTGCCTCCTAATGTAATGGAAATGTAGGTTTAATCGTATATTGATTTCAATTTTTGCAACTTTCATTAACAGTATATTTTTACTCCAGTCCCATCTGCATTTATCTGAAAGTTTTTGGTTGAACAAAACATGATTTTGTTTAGATTACAGAAGATTACTTGCTGAGCCCGAGGGTGGGGTCAAATGCATCATCAGTTTCATGTCTCTGTACCCCCATAAAAGACCTAAGTTCCGCTCCCTTGACTTTTCTCTGGTACCAATTTGCCTTGACCATTAGTAGTTCATATTCTTATTTATAGTTATAATGAAATAAACCTGTACAACTTATGAACTCAATTCTGGTTTCTGATTTTTTGCACCTGACAGGTAGGCGTGCAACAAGTAACAATACCATGTTCTTCATTTAGCTATTCCATTAGAGTAGAAGAATTATATATCTAATATATATTTTAAATGCTCTTTATAATTTTTAGTCGTCTAGACACTTGGTGGTAACCTCTGAAAGTGCTTATTCCTTGTTGAAATTTTGATTTTTTTTTACAGATATTATTTTAGCTATATGGAAGTAATTTTTTCCCCAGAGGCCTTTTGCTCTGTTTCCAATCTTCAATCCAAAATATTCTCAAATCCATTAAAAGATTACCTTTTTTGCAGCATTTTGTGGCTGAGTAGAGAAAACAATATACTGCAGTAGAGACAAGAAAGAATTTCTGCAAAATAATAATAATGGAATGAAGTTGGAGGCAGGGTTATGATAGACTAAGAATACTTAACTTTCTCTAAGATATGTTTGGTGTAAGCTGATTTAATCTGCAAAGGCCATAAAGGAACTTCTTAATCATGTTTTCTGGCAGAGGATTCCAATAAATATGTTTTGTTATGATATTCATTAGATATAATGGGCAGCCACAAAGAGTCAAGCCATTTTCGAAAGCACATGAAAGCAGAACAAAAAGCAATGGTTGGAAACTAATCAAGGAGAAAACCAACTAAACCTAAGGGGAAATTTCCTGACAGTTAGAATAATTGATCAGTGGAACGGCTTTCCTTCAGAAGTTGTGGGTGCTCCGACACTGGAGGTTTTTAAGAGATTGGACAGGCATTTGTCTGAAATGATCTAAGGTCTCCTGCTTGAGCAAGAGGTTGGAGTAGAAGACCTTCAAGGTCCTTTCCAATTCTCTTATTCTAATATTCTGCTTTTCTGTTATATTTCTTAGCAATAATTTTTGTCTCTCGTGAAATGCAAAATTTGGAAGAGCAGTCTATCTGACAAAATCTGTATTAATTACTTAAACTTAAAAAATATGAACATATTCCTGCAAAGTAGAATTATGCTTTTGAACATAAAAAAATATTAACTCAAATGTTAGAAAGTTCATTAAAAATCAAGCTCAGCACCATTTGGTAAATCACAGCATGGAACTGTAAATCCTATTGCCTACTATCAGCACTAATTTCTCACTTATCTCTCTTATCTTTTAGCTTCATTTATTTCTGAAAAACCTCCATTTCAACAATAGTGCTGGGGAAGAAATAGCTTTCAATGAGAATGGAAACCTGGCAGCAGCATACGATATCATCAACTTGATTACTTTCCCCAATCGATCCTTTCAGAAGGTCCAAGTTGGACATATTGAACCTCAGAGTTCTCAGAAGGAAGACCTCACCATTAATACAACTGCCATTGTATGGAATCCCAAATTTAAGCAGGTGAATTTTAAAAAAACAACTAAAATGGTGATATTTTCTCAATTTCTGGAATTTTAAACAAGTAAACTCAGAATTGTTCCAAGATCATTTGAAATCTTTTAATGATGTTAGAACAATTTTGTATCCTGGAAAAATGAAACAATTCTCAATTCTACATTATACTTTCAGATTGTGGGGAAAGAGAGCTTTGCTGGCTGGGGTTATGGACCATCTGGGTCCAGAGGACTTTCCCACTAATGGGTTTATCTGACTGTTTAGTCGATGGTTGAATCAGTTTCAGAACCAAAGCATGAAAAAGATCAGCAAATCTATTTACCACTTCAGCCTAACCTACACATCCCATCTCCCTGGAGTTTTGCAGGGCATGTTTCTCTTGCCACTCACAGTTTTTCCTTCCCAAAGCCAATTCAAAAATCTGGGGACAGCTGCTGGCCATTTTGATATAGTGGTTTTTTCAAGTGATGTACTTTGGAAAAGTATAATAAATTTACTGCTTTAGAGAAGTGAATAGCTTTTCGCCAGGCAGTGATGCTTATGCATTTTGAAAATAGGCAAGATTGAACTAATGTGCTATCCCATTGTATTGCTCATCACAGAATAGGAGAGATTAATTGGACATCTACTAAAACTGACCATCACCCCAAGTCTTCCGCTCACCACATCTGCATTTGCTTCCTTGATTGGCATAATTTGTTCTTGTATTATAGCCTCTGCGGTGGGAATGCTCCCTTGCACATCTCAGAAGCTGCATTCTACTGCTTGTGAAATGCTTTGGATATGCTGTATGTCAGGCTGTGCCATTTGGTCGGTCTTATACCTTCTTTCTTCCTTTTTCTCCCCATTGTGTTGCACAGACATCTTATGACAAATGATTGTGGGCACCCATTCTGCTTGAATTGTTCATGTAGGTATCTGCTCTCCAACTGTTTGTCTTGCTGGTTACTCCAGGGGCTTTTCACCTTGCCTTATAGTGTTCTGATGCAACTCCTTTCGTGTGACAGTGGATGGTTGCTGCTGAAATTCAGAATTGTGGAGCGTTGGTGGCCTTGTGATAAACTGTGGTTTCTAGGTATCCCAAAGATGCTTTTTCATGCAGCAACTGGACTTTCTTGTTTTTCTTTGAAGACATTTCACTTCTCATCCAAGAGCTGAAGTAGCTTCTTGGATGAGAATTGAAACGTCTTCAAAGAAAAATAGCAAAGTCCAGTTGCCTTGTAAAAAAGAATTTTTGGGATTACTATGACCAGGATAACGAGAATCTCCATAAACATTTAACTCTAGTTTCTAGGCTTCCATCTTCTGTGTTTACAAGTACATCAAAAAATCGCAAATGCCTAGTTGTTTTTCCTTCATTGTGAACTGTATATTAGGGAGGATGGAGTTCAGTATGGTATGAAAATCTGTAAGTGTATTTCTCTTGATGATGACAAATATCTCATCCACGTAGCAGCACCAGAATTTAGGTGTGTAGTTCTGAAATGAATGGTGTTCTAGCTCACCCAGGACTGTTTCTGTAATGATTCTGTCATGGTTCCGACAGACAGAGACAAATAAAGCAGAACTCCAAGGCTTGAAACTTCCTTAGAGAACATTCTATGTAGCAATGAGCAGGAAAATGGCTATAACCTTGCTCAGTTGCAGTGCTGACAGATTCCTGATATTGATCAGACAAGGAGACCAGAACTCATTGGTGGCCTCACACTGCAATGAACAAGGACACACATTCAATTTTCAGCTATTAAGATTGTTGGACAAGCTGGCATAAAAACAGCCAGGGAAGTGATTGAAACCTGGGAAACAGGCCCCTGGTCAGTCAATAGGAGTGCTGATTTACATCTAGCCTAGTAGTTGAAGGTAAGGCCTGGGCAGCACAAGCAAATGACAGCTAATAACTTAAAAGCCAGCCATCAACATCTAAAAAACCACTTACCACAAGCACTATAAAAACCACACACAGAACAGCACATACTATGCTAGAGAGAAGTTCCCTGAAGATGGGTTCCAGCACAAGTCCGAAAGCTCAGAATACAAACTCTCGGGTCCCAGTGACCAACAGCAGCATTATCCTGGGACACATATATTGGCCTTCGTTCGTGAGTAAATTTACTATACATAGAGAATCAGGACACCACTCTTGAATGGCAATGCAACACAGATAATTGAAAAGGGATAGCAAATGCTAGGCAGGAATATATTTGCCATCAGATCAATGAAGGGAGGAAGACTAAATATGGATGTCATTACCAACCAAAATTAATAGAAATTACAAGAATATGATTGCTTTAGCATTTATTTACAGAGAATGACTGCTGACTGATTGAGTAAAAGATAGATTATAACCAATTTTAATTATTTTCTTTTACAATTCCCATTAGACACCACCTTCTGCCACCTGTGTAGAAAGTTGCTATCCTGGGTACCGGAAATTAATTAAGGAGGGGAAACAGGTTTGCTGCTATGACTGTGTCCAATGTTCAGAGGGAAGCATTTCCACCATGGTTGGTAAGAAAAAGAGATCTACGGTAATATCTCTTTAAAAATACATTATTCTCTAATCAAGTTTGGGTTTTTTAATATAATTTTAAACACAAGAATAGATTGATTGGGATCTCTCACCTGCCTTGTTTTCTTTCTTCTTTTTTTAAATAGAAGCTTTTCTTTATTTAGGGGTGTAATCTCTTCTTCAAGAAATATGGCATATTAAATAAACTTTTAAAAAGATTTTCCTAAGGCACAATTTTTGAAAGAGGTTTATTTTCTTTATATGAAGCCAATTCTACTTATGAGATTGAAGTGGTAATATGGAAACTTACTCAGAATACAACAATACTTTTATGTGTGAAGATTCCCAAAACTGTTTCAGCAAGGAATAATTGTTAAAACCTAATATCAATTCAATGTATAGAATTTTTAAAGATCTTATTTATGGTTTTTAGATTCCAAGCAATGTGAGAGGTGCCCAGAAGAACAATATCCAAATGAGAAGCACTATCAATGTATTCCCAAAATTATTGCCTACTTATCCTACGAAGAATTCCTGGGAGAAATCCTGACTAGCTTTGCTGTTTCTTTTGCTGTAATCACAATTGTAGTGATGGGGACATTTCTCCGCCACCAAAACACTCCCATTGTCAAAGCCAACAATTGGGATATCACCTGCACTTTGCTTTTCTCACTCCTGGTGTGTTTTCTCTGCTCTTTCTTCTTCCTTGGATGCCCAGGGATAGTCACATGTCTCCTCCGGCAAGCAGTTTTTGGAGTTGTCTTCTCCATTGCAGTATCTTGTGTGTTAGCCAAAACCATCACTGTGGTTCTGGCCTTCATAGCCAGAAAGCCAGGGAACCGCATGAGGTGGTGGGTAGGGAAAAGGCTGTCTGTCTCAGTCATTGTTTTTTGCTCACTTATTCAAACAAGCATTTGTGCTGTGTGGTTGACCCTTTCTCCTCCTTTCCCAGAGTTGGACATGCATTCCCAATTGGATGAGATCTTAGTGCAATGCAACGAAGGCTCAGAGATCATGTTTTATGTTGTGCTGGGATACATGTGGCTTTTGGCCCTCATCAGCTTCATAGTGGCCTTCTTTGCCCGGAAGTTGCCCGACAGTTTCAATGAAGCCAAACTCATCACCTTCAGCATGCTGGTCTTTTGCAGTGTTTGGGTCTCCTTTGTGCCCACCTACTTAAGCACTAAGGGGAAATCCATGGTGGCTGTGGAGGTCTTCTCTATCTTGGCCTCAAGTGGTGGCTTATTAGGTTGCATTTTTATGCCCAAGTGCTATATTATCATGCTGAGACCAGAGCTGAATACCAGAGAGCAGCTAGTTAGGAAAAAGACTAGTGTGGTTTCAAGTGCAGCGTAAATGCTGCCCTAATTCCTAATTTGGCTGAAGACAACATAACAGATGATTGGTCAAAGAATTTTATTCAGGAATAGATGTCTTCTTCCATTTTTGAAAGGAATAACATTTAGACTTGTATACAGCTCCATAGCAATTTCAGCACTTTGCTAGCACATCTGATGAGGTGACCTGATGTAATCAGGGAGAGGCGGTCCATAAAATAGCCTGGCCCCTTATCATGAAGGAGTCATGTTTATTGCTTTTTTAAATTGTATTCCTGATAGTGTTACATTGTTTGAGTTGGTGGCCTTATAAATCTAATAAACAAATACACCAACAAAGAAAAGATGCTGATAGGATCCTCACAGAGGATGTGGCTTTCTTTCAATAGAAAAATAGATATTGAGAATCAAAAGTATAATATGCTTGATGAGGAAAAAAACTGATAATTAAAACAAAAATACACCATCTGCACATCTCATCTTGAGGCAGGTAAATGAGGGATAAGGCCAACTGTGATTTCTCTATAATAGCCCTACATAGCACAGAAACTTACAAAGGTAGATTTCAGATGCCCAAATAAATGAGATTCTGAATGTACGCAATTGATTATGTGCCAGTCTCAGTGAAAGGGAAAGGAAACATAACTGTATTGTTAAGTATATAATGGAAGGGGGAAGGGTTTTCCATTCACAGATTGGCATAATTTAACTATCAGGCTATGTCCATGCCAAGAAAGCCATCATAACATTGATGATCCCAATTAGACACTTCTTCTAATTAGACATAATCGTATGAGCTATCTACAATTGTTGATGTGAAGGAATGAACAGATCATGAAGACTAAAATAGTTTTCTACTGACTTACTTCATTTGTGACCAAGGAAAGAGAAAGACTTAAGGAAGCCAAAAATGCACTCAAAAGTTCTTCAAAGGACAATCTTACTATTTCTTTGAAAATACAACAAACACCGGCCGTTTTATTGAAGAAAAAAAACCTGACATGCTTCATCGCTCATCCTATCAGGTAACTTCAGAGGAATGGAAGCTGCCTGGCACTTCTTGGCTACTTGACTAAATGCTTATTTCAAACCCCAGGCTTCTGAGAGTCTCCAATTCAAGAAATGTGTTAAGCCTATGTTTAAAAGCAGTTCCATCAGCAGAGGACTTGTGAGAAGGCAGGTGCATATGACAGTGCAGGATAGAGAGATCTGGCTTGTATAATCCCACCATTACCATGCCTGCCCATTGTTTAGACAGTATGGATTTATCTGTGTCCTCCTCTACACTGGGGGAAAGGTATGCAGGTTCAGAGATGGGAAGAGAACACTTTCACTGAGCTGACAAGGAGCATTCTAGGACCCTGTCACCACTGCATGCAAACAGGGATCTTGAACTTTCTACCAAAATATCCATCATTCTACAGATTGTCCCATCCTGCTCTAAAAAATCTTTGCCCAACTTCAGGAGTTTTCCCTTGAAAAGTAGTAATCAAACTCTCAATATAATTCTTAATGCTTTGTCACATGAATAGAACAAGGTATCTAATCCTGTTAGTATTTAAATCTGTATTCATTTAGCAAACTTATATAGCTTCCCATCCATACACAAATATATCTGAGCAGCTAATAAAGTATATATAAAAGCAAAATATAAACAGCATTGGAAACATCATTTAAAAATCAATTGAGTCTCTTACAAGGCACGTAAGAATTAAACAACTTCCACCTCCATTAAAGGACTCCACCAATATTCTAGCCCCAATGACTGAAGAAGGAACCAAGTCTTCAAGATTTCTATAAAGTCCACATGGTTGGGACCCTCTGAATTTTGGAAAGAAGCTTCACAGTACAGAAGACATATGTCCAGGATCCCACTCGGTATCATTCTTTCACAAAATGGATCCAGAATTTCCCAACCTGCCAGAACTGTGACACCACTGAAAACAGGCAGCCCTGCACATTACTTTGTATCATGTAGCAGTTTAAAAATGACAACCAACATTTGATCAAGAGCATCCTATCATATTGCATTAGAGTCTGGTTTGGAAGCATTACTGCTTCAGACTGGAAGGCTGTGCAGAGAAGGGTGAGGATGGCAGAAAAGATTATTGGCAGTTCCCTTCCTTCAATCCAGGACATAGCATATAAGCATTGCTTGAGCAGGGTCCGCAATGTTCTCTTGGACACTACATATCCACCTCATAACCTGTTTTCCTTGTTACCTTCTGGGAGGAGGCTTCTGGGTATCCAAAACAGAACATCCAGATTCAGTCTCACTTTTGTTCCATATAGTATCAACCTTGTGAACTCTCAACCTTCCTCTTTCCACTATATGGGGAAAAAAGTGGGCAAAAAAGTATTTAGTCAGCCACCAATTGTGCAAGTTCTCCCACTTAAAAAGATGAGAGAGGCCTGTAATTGTCATCATAGGTAGACCTCAACTATGATAGACAAAATGAGAAAACAAATCCAGACAATCACATTGTCTGATTTGGAAAGAATTTATTTGCAAATTATGGTGGAAAATAAGTATTTGGTCACCTACAAACAAGCAAGATTTCTGGCTCTCACAGACCTGTAACTTCTTCTTTAAGAGGCTCCTCTGTCCTTCACTCATTATCTGTATTAATGGCACCTGTTTGTACTTGTTATCAGTATAAAAGACACCTGTCCACAACCTCAAACTGTCACACTCCAAGCTCCACTATGGTGAAGACCGTCGAAGGACACCAGAAACAAAATTGTAGACCTGCACCAGTCTGGGAAGACTGAATCTGCAATAGGCAAGCAGCTTGGTGTGAAAAAATCAACTGTGGGAGCAATAATTAGAAAATGGAAGACATACAAGACCACTGATAATCTCCCTCGATCGGGGGTTCCACGCATGTTCTCACCCCGTGGGGTCAATATGATCACAAGAACGGTGAGAAAAAATCCCAGAACCACATGGGGGGACCTAGTGAATGACCTGCAGAGAGCTGCGACCAACGTTACAAAGGCAACCATCAGTAACACACTACGCCGGCAGGGACTCAGATTCTGCAGTGCCAGACGTGTCCCCCTGCTTAAGCCAGTACATGTCCGGGCCCATCTGAAGTTTGCTAGAGAGCATTTGGATGATCCACAAGAGGATTGGGAAAATGTCCTATGGTCAGATGAAACCAAAGTAGAACTGTTTGGTAGAAACACAACTCGTCGTGTTCGGAGGAGAGGGAATGCTGAGTTGCATCCAAAGAACACCATACCTACTGTGAAGCATGGGGGTGGCAACATCATGCTTTGGGGCTGTTTCTCTGCAAAGGGACTAGGACAACTGATCCGTGTACAGGAAAGAATGAATGGGGCCATGTATCGTGAGATTTTGAGTGCAAATCTCCTTCCATCAGCAAGGGCATTGAAGATGAAACATGGCTGGGTCTTTCAGCATGATAATGATCCCAAACACATCACCCGAGCAATGAAGGAGTGGCTTCGTAAGAAGCATTTCAAGGTCCTGGAGTGGCCTAGCCAGTCTCCAGATCTGAACCCCATAGAAAACCTTTGGAGGGAGTTGAAAGTCTGTGTTGCCCAGCGACAGCCCCAAAACATCACTGCTCTAGAGGAGATCTGCATGGAGGTATGGGCCAAAATACCAGCAACAGTGTGTGCCAATCTTGTGAAGACTTACAGAAAACGTTTGACCTCTGTCATTGCCAACAAAGGATATATAACAAAGTATTGAGATGAATTTTTGATATTGACCAAATACTTATTTTCCACCATAATTTGCAAATAAATTCTTTCCAAATCAGACAATGTGATTGTCTGGATTTGTTTTCTCATTTTGTCTCTCATAGTTGAGGTCTACCTATGATGATAATTACAGGCCTCTCTCATCTTTTTAAGTGGGAGAACTTGCACAATTGCCCCACTGTATATCATGTGTATATATGATATACAGTGGGGCAATACTTTTTTGCCCCACTGTATATCATGTGTATATACGTATTATGCATGTGTATGGATAGATATATACTTTCTTTTGAGAGCAGGCAACAGAATTTCAGTTTTAATGTGGGCCAGTATACTCATAATAAAAAATGACAAATACAATTGCACTGCAAACCAGACACAGCTTCCAAATGCTTTTGAAGGGCAGTTCCAAGTAAGTCCGCTGCAATAGACCAACTGATAATGAGCATTGGATCCCAAATCAGCAATAAGTATAAATGGCACACTAGAAAACTTTATGCAAAATTCTCCTGCCTCACCCGCCTTTTTCTCAAAAAGAAGACCTGAACCATATAAGCAACAGCCTTTTATCTTTCTGGAATTTCTTTTATTTTTGTGGGATTAGATTAATTTTAATAGCAGTCACCTCCTAGTGTCACAGAAAGCAAAATATCTCAATTGATAAACTTCCTGTACACAAGACTGAACTATTTTCTTTAATAGAGCTACCAACTATCTGCTTTGCAAAGAATCTTGGCCAATTTCCATTATTCTTAATTTGATCAATAATTTTCATTTAATCATTGAAACAAAAAAAACCTTGAAGCTCCTTTTTAAATTTATTTTTATTTTTTGTTTCTGCACTATTGTATTTTCTTTTCTTTTTTCTTAATGTTAGTTTTTATGTTAGTTTAAAGCTTTTAATAATATATATATATTAAACAAAATGAAGAACGTATCGTTATTCAGGAAAAAGCACACAATTAGCCTTCAACCATTCTCAATTTTTCAGCTAACAAATGAGCCAATCTCACCTTAGAATCTTTCAGAGATTGTCTGCATTACGTCTACCCTGGCATTGTGCCTTTATTTTGAAGCTAAGAATCTTAGCTTCTTCTTATGCAGTATCAATCATTCCTTTTCCTTACCATTTGCTCCTTTTTATTTAATTCAGGATGTATTATAATAATATAGCATTCGGGAAGGAAAATACAACTCAATAAACGAAAAGCAGAGGTTAAGATGGAGAAAATCTCCACGGCTACCATCAATTTGGCCTTGGTGCTCAAGTAGGTGGGGATGAAGGAAATCCAAACACTGCAAAACACCAACATGCTGAAAGTGATGAACTTGGCTTCATTGAAACTGTCAGGCAATTTCCTGGCAAAGAAAGCCACTGTGAAGCTGACAATGGCCAGAAGACCCATGTAGCCTAACACAATGTAAAACATCATCTCTGAGCCTTCGTTGCATTTCACTAAGATCTTACCCACTTGGGAATGCTTCTCTAATTCTGGAAAAGGGGGCTTGTTCACTAACCAAACAGCACAGATGGCAATCTGAATCAAAGAACAAGGCACAATAACCAAGATTGCTAGCCTCTTTCCTACCCATTTCCTCATCTTGTTCCCTGGTTTTGTAGCCACAAAAGCCAGAACCACAGTGATCGTTTTGGCCAGTACACAGGAAACAGCAACAGAGAAGGTGATACCAAACACAGCCTGCCTTAAAAGGCAGGTTTCCTTGCTAGGTCTTCCTATGAAGAAGAGGGAGCAAAGAAAACATAGCAGCAGAGAGGTGAGCAGAATACATGTGATGCTCCAATTGTTGGCTTTCACAATGGGAGTGTTCAAGTGTAACCTGAAGATTGCCATCACAATAAGTGTGGTCAGAGAAAGAAAAAGTGCCAAAGATGTCAGAGCTGTTGCCAGGCCATCTTTATAGGACAGGTAAGTCATTACTTTGGGAATGCATTCTTGTTGATTTGTGTTAGGATATTGTTCTTCTTGGCAAGACTCACATTCATCTGCATCTAAAGATCACAAGCATAAATTCAGTATTTGAACTTTGTACTAATATTTTTCATACTTCCTGCTCTTCATATATTATTTGATGTAGAAAAGTTAGTATTGAACTCTACAAAAGTCTTTTAAAATGATGGTCCCCAATCTTTTCAGCTTTCTGGAACAGTAACAGCACCAGCAGTGGTGGGGAGAGGGAATAGTTTTGCACAAGCAATGGGTGAGCACACACAGCTCCATTTGCATGAGCAGCAGGTGCACAAAGCTCACACAAATGGAGCTTCACATGTTCATACATATACCTACACACCACTTGCATGGCCCAGTTCTGAATAGGTACACCTTGGGGGTTGGGGTCCCTGATTTAAAAGCACAAATCAATATAAGAATAGCCTTTGAATACACTACTGAAGATCATAAACCATAATAATGTCATTAGATGTATATGAGGGAGAAAGAACAAAATAGAAAATTTCTGGATGTTTTCCTAGATAGATCTGAATTCTACACTTACCCATTTGTGTTGAGATCCTCCCTGAAGCACACGGAATGCAATCATAACAACAGATTTGTTTCCCCTGCTGAATTAGTTTGCTTTGTCCATGATGGCAGCTCTCAACACAGGTGGATTTTGGCACCTTCTGTTAATATTGGCCAGAAAAAAAG
Organism: Crotalus tigris; assembly: GCF_016545835.1. Classification (NCBI taxonomy): domain Eukaryota; kingdom Metazoa; phylum Chordata; class Lepidosauria; order Squamata; family Viperidae; genus Crotalus; species Crotalus tigris. The sequence goes on from NW_024100284.1 coordinate 165,822, forward strand.
AGTCTATAGAACAAGAAATAGTTTTCTCCTCTCGCTGATAATTCTGAATTACATGCATTTGGAACAGATAGATTTTAGAAATTATGAATCAGGTTATTAATATCTTAGAAAGATTCCTAATTTCACAACTATCTGACGTTGGTAACTCTTTCTGCATTTTTCTTTTTCCCCAATATATTTTCTAAATTCAGCTCTCTCAACAAATTTCCTTGTTGTTCTCCAGATTACCACTCAAATGATACTGATATTAAGTGTAAGAAAATATAACAGTTCCAACCTGATGAAACGTGGGATTCCACATAACGGCACTTGCATTAATGATGAATTCTTTTCCAAGTTGAAAACTGGGATCGATTCTTCCAACTTGGACTCTCTGGAAAGATTCATTGGGAAATGTCACCAAATTGATGAGGTCATAGCCTATCGCTAAATCCCTCTGTTCATCGAGAAATATTTCATCTCCAACGTTATTGTTAAAGTGGACTTGTCTCAAAAATGAATTAAGCTAGAGGGAAGGAGAAATAGGTTACTGCTGTAACGAAAAGTAACGGTCACTTGGAACATCAGTGATATAACATTTAAATTGAGATATGATGCAGTACTGAAAATTAGTGTTTTCGAAGTACATCAAGAATCGAAAAGGTTTTATCCAACCAGAACATGGATGGTTAACCATAACAGCAATATTTTTCATCTGAATCTGAAACCAGGGACTCATTCCATTCCGTCTAAACTATGTAAGATGACAGAAAGGATTTTTTCCCCTTTTCCCTGAGAAACTACAAGTCTGCCTATCAAATTCATTCTCCAGAGACTCACTTCTCCCATTTTTGAATGACGTGGATAAATATTTTGTTTCAAAGAAATCAGGCTATGTCCGTTCATCACTTTTTTATTTCTACCTAAATCGTAACTAACTTACACCTTTTCTGGAGCACTCCAGCCAAAAGCAATTTAGGCCTTTTTACTCATTTGGGAGAAGTAGTCAATCCTTACTGTTTATTCCTCCTCTGATAGTGGGATTAAATATCTGGTTGTTTTTGCTAATTTGAGAAGGAGCCAACCTAGAATGGATTAAATCAGGGCTTTTCAACCTTTTCTTTTTTTTATTAAAAATTTTTAAATTTTACAAAACAAATCCCTTCCCCAACCCTCCCCCACCCTCCCATACCCTCCCCCACCTCCCCAGACCTCCCATACCCTCCCCCAACCTTCCCAGAGCTGAGTACAGGCTTAATTAAAATTTTTCAAAAAAACAACAACAAAAACTTAAAACACATATAAATCCTAAACAAATCTAAATACATTAAATTAAACAGGTTATCTTCTCTAAAAAATAATAATTACAATCATTAAACACATTATAATATACTCTAAACATTTTCTAATATCATACTTATATTATTATCCATCATTCTTTATAAACTCCCTCCAAAACACAAATTTAAACATTACTTTCTTTAAATATCTATATCTACAATATAAAATCTAATCTCTCCCTCTTTCTTTATCCTAAAACACAAAAATAAACATATAAACATTCATTATACCATTAAAACTAAATACTCTTTTAAATACTTAAATTAAATACTTAAACTTAAACTTCTTATCTCAAATTTTCATTCGATCTCCATAATCTTCTCTCCTATAAAAAAAAAACTTAATAAAAGAAAAAAAAGACCCAATCATTAAACACATTATAATATACTCTGAACCTTTTCATATCATACTTATAATATTATCCATCATTCTTTATAAACTCCCTCCAAAACACAAATTTAAACTAAACTTAAACTTCTTATCTAAAATTTTCATTCGATCTCCATAATCTTCTCTCCTATCAAAAAAAAACTTAAAAAAGATATCTAAGTACATTTAATTAAACAAGTTATCTTCTCTTAAAAATAATAATAATAAAAAACCCAATCATTAAACACCTTATAATATACTCTGAACCTTTTCATATCATACTTATATTATTATCCTTCATTCTTTATAAACTCCCTCCAAAACACAAATTTAAACATTACTTAAAACATTAAAATTCCCTTATACATATTTAAATCTTTACCAATAACAAATTCCATCCACAATAAACACATTCCTTATCAATCTCTCTTTTCCATAAACCTCGAAAGAAGTGCTTTAAAATCTGCCCTTAAAGGTAGCTCCAAAAAGTCTACAAATCCTGCTTCTCCCAAGACTCAATACTTTTTTAAATACTTAAACTAAATGCTTAACCTTAAACTTCTTATCTAAAATTTCCATTCGATCTCCATAATCTTCACTCCAGTAACCAATTCCATCCACAGTAAACACATTCCTTATCAGTCTCTCTTATCCATAAACCTCGAAAGAAGTGCTTTGAGATCTGCCCTTAAAGGTAGCTCCAAAAAGTTTATAAATCCTGCTTCTCCCGCAAACTCAGGAACCAATACTTGTGAGGCTTCCTTAACCTCCTTCTTCTGTTTCTCTTTTTCTTTACATTTATATTTTGCACGAGTTGTCCTCTGCTCCTTCATCTCGACATGTTGAGGCCCCTCGAGCTGAGATTTCTCATTTTTCATTAATATAGGCTCTTCAGACTGCAATTCTACCCTTAAAGGTTGCTCCAAAAAGTTTATGGTGCCTACTTCTCCCGCAGATTCAGAAACCAATACTTTTGAGGCTTCCTTGACCTTCTTCTGTTGCTCCTTTTTTTTTACAATTATATGTTGCATAGGTTATCCTCTGCTCCTCCATGTCAACTTGTTGAGGCCCCTCGGACTGAGATTTCCTAGTTTTCATAAGTATAAGCTCTTCAGCTTGCAATTCTAGCTTCTTTTCTTCCACAGCTTTAAACGTAACAGATGGCGATGAACATACCCCCAGGACCGAAGTATAAAAGTTTTTTGCATTGGAGACAGTATTAAGTCTATAACGTATCCCCAGGTAACTCACCACCATTCCAGTCGGAACATCCCATCTGAACAAGATTCGTCTCTTTTTAAGTTCATCTGCTAAAAAAGCAAACTCCTTTCTTCTTCTTAAAATTTTAGATGGGATCTCCTTTAAAATCATAACATCTTGAGAAGCAATTTGAAACCTCTTCTTATAAAAAGCTTGTATAATTTCGTTGCGCAGGGATCTTTTCCCAAAGTAAATTACCACGTCTCTTGGCAAGTTCTTTTGCTCTGCCACCACAGAATTAACTCTAAATGTATTTTCAATTTGACTAAGTATTTCTTCTTTTTCTCTATTCAAAATCACAGCAAAGTCCTTTGCAACCATCTCTCTCAGATCTCCTTGCACCTCTCTCAAGCCTCTGATTCTTAAAGCATATTCCATTTGTCTATATTGAAGCATAAGAATCTCATCTTGAAAATTTTCCATCTCTTTTTCCATGCTTTCAAATTTTCCCTCCATCAATTCCACTTTTTCTGTTACCTCTTCTACATGAGAGTTCAGCTTTTCAAGAACAGAGGCAACTCCTTTTAAAGCCAAAACTATCTCTTGCCTCAAAATCTTGTTATTTTCCTCTAAAATCTCTTTCATTTTTCCCCTAATTTGTGATATAACATTTCCCATCATATCTTGCAAATCCTTCACCATTATTGACTGTGCCGAGGAAGAAGGTGAGGCTATTGATTTAGGTTGTTGCACTGATGATAACACTGAAGAAGAAGCCACCTTAGGAGCTGTGGGAATTACTGGACGCTTTGGAGCCATCTTAAAAAAATCTTTACTCCTTCTTAAAAATTACAAAAATTAAACAAAAGAAAAAGAGAGATTAACTCCAAAAAATCAAAAGATCCTTCAGAAGGAGATCATTATAATAAAAAGAGAATTAAAAAAAGAAAAGGGAAGAAGAGAAAAATGATTAAATAGAAAAAATCCATTCCATTTTTTTAAAAAGTACAAAAAACAACACAAAAAAGTTAAACAAAAATAATAATGCTTCTAAAATCCAAACCCAATATCAAAAAAAAATCATTATAAATAATCAAGTCCACATTCCGTTCCAGTCATTAAAAAAAAGGGGGAAGGGAAAAAAAGAACACAAAAAAGCCTGCCGATCGTCGTTCTACCTTCCCAGAGGGAAAAAAAACACCGAAAAGCCTGCCGATCGCCATTTTACTTTCCCTTTCAACAAAGGAAAAAAAAAATAAAAAGAGGGAATATAAAAATAAAAATAAATCTTTAAACATAAAATCCAAATAAAATCAAAGAAAGCAAAAGCTAAATCCTCTGCTCAGCTCTGTCCGCTTCTAAAAAAAAAACTCACCAGATCACCTTAGTTGCGGAGGTGATTGCAGCGGCTTGTTTTGTCCCTAGGGACAAAAGCAGCTGTGAAGCGGAGACAGTCTGAACTCCGTGGGAGCACTCTTTTCACCCCCCAAAAAGCCTTGGGGGTTGCATAAGAGGCTCTACCACTATTCAGACAACCCTCTTCCCCCTCCCTTTGCCCGGGAGGGGGATTTTGAACCACTGAACAGCTGATGACCGCTGTTCATAGCGATTCAAACACTTACCCAGGAGGACGGCTACAAAGTAGCCACCATCGCGTGCGCAGATCCACCGGATGTTTTGCTTTTCAACCTTTTCAACCATTGTACCACTTTTAGGATATGCCAATAACCGAATACCACCAGTCGCCTAGCAAGGTGTCAAAAACTTGATGACCAAAAAGAAAAAAAGGAAAAAAGTGATAAAGTACAGGTAGTCCTCGACTTACAACAGTTCACTTAGTGACTGTTCAAAGTTACAATGGCACTGAAAAAAGTGCCCCTCAAGCCACAGCCTAGCAAGACACCTGCCTGCCCGCCTAGTGGCGCTCTTCCTCCTGTCTGAGGTTTTCATTGTTGGGAGTATTTCTGTTGAGGATTGGCAGCAGGGATGGGGTGGAGGGTTGTTTGGTTTTTATTCCCCCCCCCTCTGCTGGGTGGTTGCAGCAGGTTTTGGTCACTTCACATGACCCTGGGACACTGTGACTGCCATAAATATGAATCAGTTGCCAAGCATCTGAATGTAAATCTATCTATATGTTTTCAGTCAAAAGTTAATAGCTGAAACCTGCTTCCCACCTCAATTTCTGCTCTAAGTGTGCTTGGCATACAAAATGTCAAAACATGGAGAAAATTAGAAGGCAGAATAAGAGATCTATCATTATTTAGAAATAGTCATTTAGGTGGGGAAAGTAAGAATGATCATCAGACCCAAACAGAATCTTCCAAGAATGAAAAACCATTGAAGTTTTTTTAAGGAAAAAATGTTATGGGGTCAGAGACACCTTAGATAAAAATGAAGAATCACTTACTAAGCTTGTGCTGGTGAAGAAATTGGATGTTCCCTAAACTTCTGTTCCCTATAATTACCAAGTGTCATGGATACAAATTCTCCAATTATAATTTCATCTGAAAGATCTGAAGGGTGTGTGGAAACTTTTCGCTGATAAGGATCTTTTAGGTTCAAATGTTTTCTGAAGGAATGGTTGAGCTTTATAAGCAGGAAGATTAGAAAAAGAGATAGGAGCTCTTGAGGTAAGCCCTACCCCAATCTTACCACCATGATAAACAAGCACCCAGCACCTTGATCAAAAATTCAGGAAATAAAAGTGAATAATTGTGCTGTTGTCAGATGCGGATCAAAGAGTGATATTTTAAAAAGAACCTTTTGGCAGGGCTTTTATGCAGTAAGCACAACTTGTCAGAGCTGAAGTGGCTTTGCAGTCATCGATATTCTACCTCTCACAATTTTCTTTCTTTAATCACTATCATTATGGCAGTTGTAGGGCATCAAATCCCTGTTGATAAAGAAAATGATCTCAGCATAAACTCTGTATTATATACCACCCAAAGTCACTTTGTTTCAGTTAGGTGACAGTTATTTATTAGTGCCACATATTTATAACTTTTCCCATAAACAGCTCAAGGGGCAAACATGTACAACCTCCTATTTTCCCTAAACAGCAACCCTGTGAGGTGACAGGCTGATAGAGAGCAACCTGCCCAAGATCATCCAGCTGGCTTTAATGGACTAGAACTCATGGTATCCTGATTTCTAGCCTGATGCCTTAACCACTAGACCAGGGGTCTTCAAACGTGGCCCTTTTATGACTTGTGGACTTCAACTCCCAGAATTCCTCAGCCAGGCACACTGACTGAGGAATTCTGGGAGTTGAAGTCCACAAGTCATAACAGGGCCAAGTTTGAAGACCCCTGCACTAGACCATACTGGCTCTTATAAATTGAGTAAGTAAACAAATCAGCAATAAAATGCTTCTCTTCCCTCATTCTTCCACTGTGGGAATTAACAAGCCTTTCCATTTTTGCCCATATAGGATTCTTACTGCTGTCAACATATGTAATAAATTTCCATTTTTTTTCCAAATTCTTCATCCAATAGTTCTAAAAGAAAATCTTCTGGTTTCAATTTTATACAGTGGTACCTTGGTACTTATCCTTAATTGGTTCCAGTGAATACCAAACAATGAGTACCAAACAAATTTGGAATAATATAGTGAGTCACAAAGCAGCTGACACCAACACGTTTTACCTCAATGAGTACTGAGACAAGATTTTCACATCAAAATGTGTTGAGTATCAAATTCAATGAATTTAAAAGCAGTTGAGTTTCATGGTACCACTGTATTTGTTTTAGGAATCATGTGAATTAAGACAAAGATCTGGTCCCAATATTTGTTTGCTTTAACACAAGTCCACCAAAGATGATAAAGAAAACCATTTTTATTGTTACATTTTCAACAAACATTTGAAACATCTTTATACATCGTTGACAGTTTACCAAGCATTATATACCAATGATGCATCATTTTATAAAAGTTTCTTTCAGATTACAATTCAATGTAAATTTCAATCCACATATATTCCCATTGTTCAAGCATTACATTATAACCAAAGTTTTTGACTCCTTGAATTTAACATATTCATTTTCCAGATTCCATTTCAACATTTTATAAATCTTTGAAATAATGTTTTCATCATCAGCATACAGTGAAATTTCAAATTCATTTTTTGTAAACTATAACTTTTCTTATCCAAGGTACTCCAAGACTTTTGTCTTAAAATTAAGTTTACTTTGAATAAAAGATTATTTCACCAGAGTTTTACCAAATTGGCTTCACCATCCTTTCCTTCCTTAAAAAAAAAAAAAAAAAAAGGTTCCTGTAGTGACAACCAAAGAAATATTTTAGGAATGAGCCTTATTTTACATTTACTTCAAATTCTTAGGATGGCATTCCTAACAAAATGATTCTTGAAATCTACATTTATTTTATTTTAGTTTATCACATATGGGTATGCCATTCAAATCTCAATTCATGGTCCTCCAAACCCTGTAATCCATTTTATCGGGGTGAGGTTGGGGTGAGTGAATGGAGCTTAGCATTTACTACCCAGATGCCCTTCCTGATACCTATGTGGAAGTAGATATTTTCTGTTCACAATCTGATAGAGAAATACCTGTCACTGCCTAGGATTGAACTCTCAATCTTCCAAGTGGGAGGTGAGCATCTGCAGCCTATAATTTTTCATTGAAGTAATAACTTGATTTTCCTTTGTCCATAAGACAATATTGGCTTCTTTCTAAAACTGGGGTATCCTGGATCCCTGCTATATGGAATTCATTATATCTTTCAGTGACTTTAGAAGTTGGTCTCAAAGCATTCATAATATTAAAAAGACCGTTTGGACTTGATGCTTTGCCTATTTTTATCATTTTATTTCAAAGGTAGCATACCAAACAGCGATTAAGTCCATACCTTTCTCCAAATTATTAACAAAGCATTCATTGAGCTTCTTTTCTTATCCTCTATAAATGTTTCCTTCTCATAAAATAGTCTTGTTTAATTTCCATCTGAAATTTGAAACTTCCTGACAGTTAGAACAATTAAGACAGTGGAACAACCTGCCTCCAGAAGTGGTGAATGCTCCAACACTGGAAGTTTTTAAGAAGAGACTGGACAGCCATCTGTCCGAAATGATGTAGGGGGTTGGACTAGATCAGGGCTTTTCAACCTTTTCACTCATTGTACCACTTTTAGGATATAGCAATAACCGAGTACCACCAGTCGCCTAGCAAGGTGTCAAAAACCTGATGACCCCCCAAAAAAGGAGAAAAGTGATGAAGTACATATAGTCCTCGACTTACAACAGTTCGCTTAGTGACTGTTCGAAGTTACAATGGCACTGAAAAAAGTGCCCCCAAGCCACAGCCGAGCAAGACACCTATCTGCCCACCCAGCAGTGTTCTTCCTCCTGTCCAAGGTTTTCATTGTTGTGAGCATTTCCGTTGAGGATTGGCAGTGGGGGTGGGGTGGGGGTGTTTGGTTTTTATTAACCCCCCCCCCATCTGCAGGGTGGTTACAGCAGGTTTTGGTCACTTCACATGACCCTGGGACACTGTGACTATCATAAATATGAATCAGTTGCCAAGCATCTGAATGTAAATCACAAGACCCTGGAGATTCTGCAACATTCCAGCTGATCAGTGCTTCTTCTGGGCTCAGCAGAAGTGCCAGGATCAGTGCTACTTTCCAGCTGATTGGTGCTTCTTCAGGGCTCAGCAGAAGCACCAGGATCAGCGCCGAGCTCCAGCTGGAGCCTGGCACTGATCCTGGTGCTTCCACAGAGCCCTGACAGAGCAGAGCCAGGAGCGGAAGGGTGAGAGTCCAGTCTCCAATGCAGTTGGTCTATGTGTCTGCACAGAATGCAGCTGTCTCCCAAGGCGACTTCGTATGAAAGCAGCCCCGAGACCTTGCTGACCACAGCTGTGACCCAGAGATGACCAGGGCCACAGTTCCATGCCCAGACCGGATCACCCACTTGGAGTCTCCTAGGTGCCCACGGTTGTGACATCTGTGAAGCCACCCGGTCTGGATGCAACCTGTCCAGTTTAGTGATAAGACGGCGACCCCAGCGAAGTTCAGCGGGGCTCTTCCTTGTAGCAGTGCAAGGTGTGGTGCGGTGTGCAAGAAGAAAGTCTGCTAATCTGTGATGCCAGTTACCGTAAGTCAGTTTCTTGAGTGCATCTTTGATGGTGTGCACCATTCTCTCAGCCAGTCCATTGGAGGATAGGTGGAAGGGAGCCGATGTTTCCTGCTGGATCAGATTGGTTTGAAGAAAAGCCTGGAACTCAGAAGAGGTAAATTGGGGGCCATTATCTGAAACCAGAACATCTGGAAGACCGTGTGATGCAAAAATTCCTCTCAACACCTAATGGTCCTGGCAGTAGTAGTGGAGGAAACAGGAACAACCTCCAGCCACTTGGAATGGCTACAAACAACAACCAGGAAGAATTGCCCCTGAAAGGGCCCAGCGTAATCTATATGCACCCTAGACCATCGGGTTTGAGTGTCCTCCCAACTATGTACTGGTGCCTGAGGCATTTCAGGACAGGACTGTTGGCACAATTGGCACCCGTGCACCTGGGCCTCAATGGCTTTATCAAGGCCAGGCCACCAAAGATGGCTGTGCGGAAGCGCTTTTATCCTGACTATGCCAGGATTTCTCTCATGCAGAGAGATCAAGATTCTAGACCTCAATGAGGTTAGGATCACTACCTTGCTACCCCATAACAGGCAACCCTTGAAAGTGGAAAATTCATGCTTCTTGAGCCAGAAGCTTTGGAACTCAGTATCAGGGTGCTTGTCAGGCCATCCTGACAACACCCATGTCAGAACATGTGTAAGCGTGTGATCAGTGGCAGTTTCTGCAGCCACATCCCTAGCATTGAGGGGAGACTCAGGTAACTCCTGAATAGACAGAATATGAATAGCTGGAGTTGGATCTGGCTCTACTTGGTTCAGGAGTAATCTGCTCAGGCCGTCTGCATGACCCATTTCTTTCCCAGGTTTGTGGACCAAAATATAGTCATATGCTGACAGGAAAATGGACCATCTCAGCATATGAGGAGAAATTATATGTGGGGTCTGTTTGTTAGTGGTAAACAACCCCAGCAGAAGCTTATGGTCAGTAAAGACCGTGAAATGGCGGCCATGTAAGAAATCATGAAATTTCTTAATGCCAGCCACTAAGGCCAAGGCTCCTCTGTCAATTTGAGCGTAATTTCGCTCAGCAGAAGACAGGGTCCTTGAATAATAGGCCACAGGGACCTGCGTCCCATCAGCCTTCAGGTGACTGAGTACAGCTCCAACCCCATAAGGAGATGCATCGCATGCAATGCAAACTGGCAGTTGTTCATTGAAATGCGCTAAAACAGCATTAGAAGTGAGCAAGGCTTTAACCTCATTGAAACTCTTTTTATGTACTTTGGTCCACTGCCAAGAAGCCTGCTTGTCTAAGAGCCGGTGTAAAGGCTCTGCTGCTGCAGCTTTATGTGGGAGAAAAGCATGGTAAAAATTTAATAGCCCCAAGAAGGCTTGCAGCTCACTTTTAGACTTAGGGCTTGGGGCCTGCTGGATAGCTTGCAATTTAGATTCAGCAGGGTGAATGCCTTGAGCATCTATCGTGAATCCTAAAAAGTCAGTAGAAGTGACTCCAATCTTATACTTATCCTTCTTTAACTTAAGGCCTGCTTTTCAAAAACGAAGCAAGACAGCCCTTAATCTCTCTGCTAAATTTTGAGATGATTCCCCAGCAATGAGGACATCATCAAAGTAGGGACAGACCTCAAGAATACCTCGAAGTGTGCTTTCCATGACACTTTGGAATATGCCAGGGGCTACATTTACCCCAAATTGTAGTCTCTTGACCTTGAAGGCACCCCTGTGAGTTACAATAGTCTGGGCCTCAGCAGCTGCCTCATCAACAGGTAGCTGTTGATAGGCCTGTGCCAGGTCAAGTTTCGCAAAAATGCGCCCACCCCCCTTGAAGGAGGCCAGAATGTGGTTTACAACAGGGACTGGATAAGCGTGCTGTTGCAATGCCTTATTCAGTGTACACTTGTAGTCTGCACATATACGTATGTCCCCATTAGCCTTTAGAGGCATTACTATGGGGGTTTCCCATGGACTAGAATCTACAGGTTCTAAAATGCCCTGCTGGAGCAGTTTGTCCAGCTCAGCATCAGTCTTGCCTTTGAGGGCAAAAGGTACCCTCCTAGGCTTAACCCTGATGAGCGTGATGTTTGGGTCTAACCGTAGTGAAATTGGGGGCCCCTTGTAGGATTCTAACTCTGAACTAAACACATCTGCAAATTATTTGCAGACTTCTGCAAGGCCTAACGTTTGTAAATGGTGCAGCCCAGTGACCTGGATTCCCAGGGCCTCGAACCAATCGAGTCCAATAAGACTCGTGCATTCACCCCCAACAACCACCACCTCTAGGGGACCTTCAAAATCCTTATGTTGTACTCTAAGGGTGGCCTCCCCCTCAACACACACCATAGAATTCTGAAAATCTGTAAGTATTAGATTGGATGGCCTGAGTTTAACTCGAAGGCCACTGCTGCTGCATATCCTTTTGAATGTATTAATAGAAATAATGGAGAGAGCAGACCCAGTGTCCAACTCCATCGATAAGGGAACCCTTTGCAGCCTTAAGTTTATGGACAGCTTCTTCTTAAGGGGCTTATGTGTCCCTGTCCTTAAAATACTCCTGCGCGATGCACAGAAACCCACCCTATGTTGGCTGGGGACCCTGGTACCTTTCAGACACAATTCTTCGCGTGGTTGTACCTTCTGGCGACCGAAACAGATGGATGCGATGTGGCCTTGCCTGCCACACGCTCTGCAAATGGCGGAGTGGAATCTGCACTCAACTCACTTGTGGCGTCCTCCGCACCCGAGGCATTGAAGAGATGCTGGGGCCTTGTCTGGACATTCCTTCTGCCTCCTTCCAGCTGGCTGGTGAAGACTATCCACCTCTTCTTCAGGATCCGCTTCCAATTCTTCTCTAGCGTCCTCTTGATGGACGGTAGCTGACACTGGAGGCTCTTGGTGGGCCGTATGGTCTTCACAGCCCCGCCTGCTGCTTCCTCAGCTGTCACCTCTCATAGAGCATCTTGGAAAGAGACATCTCCTTTGGCAAAAATCTTCTGCTGTAAGTCTCTGTTCCTTAAACCGCATACGAAGCGATCTCGCAGCCTCTCTTCCAGATCTTTAAACTCACATGGTCTGGCTGCTTGCCTTAAGGCCACAATAAAATCTGTAGCAGATTCACCCGGCCTCTGGTCTCTCTGCTCGAACGTGTGTCTCCAAGCAATAACAGATAACTTTGGCTGGAAGTGTTCCTTTAGCATTTTCTTCAAATCAGTATACGTTACTGACTCTAGAGGTGCAGGGGCCACCAGATTCTCTTCAATTTCGAAAGCTTCCTGTCCACAAACACACAAAAGCATTGCAGTTTTCAAGCCATCCTATCTAATTTGATTTACTCTGAAGTAATTCTCCACCCTTGCAACGTAGGAGTTCCATCTCTCTGGGTGTGAGATATCAAAATCAGACAAACGACCAATCTTTGCCATCATACCTTTACTACTTTCACCACTCGCTCCTCTGCAAACTTTGGTTGGGGAAAGGGTCCTTTAGCTGAGCTCACCCTCCAGCGATACTGTGCTGACAGGCTGGGACGCTGATTCAGATGCCGTCTTCCCTCTTCAGGACTTCCTTGGTAAGTCTTTAAAACCTTCTAGTTAGTTTGCAAAGGATCCCACCTTCATCGCCAGTGTTAAATACTCCGGTTGCGAATGATGACTAAACATGGCAAAGTTCAACAACTCTTTATTCCTCTTTAATCAATACTCGAACAGAGAGCAATAGGCACGCAGGCCTCTTTAAGCGACCAAAGACCCGGACAAAAATGCAACAAAGTAGCAGGGCGTTTTCACGCCTTGCGCATGCACACAAGGCCAGCGCCACTCAGTCTGGTCCCGGGCAGCTTTTGTAATGCCTGGGACCAATGCAATGTCCCAAGCCTGCTTTTGCAGGCTCAGGACATAACAAGATGCAAGAGACAGTATATGTTCATTGATCAGCCATTATTAGAATTCATTGTAATTGTCCAACTGAGAAATGACTAAAGTAGGTGATCATGAGCACGCTTACCAAACCAACAATGACTGCAATTGTTGTTCAAGATACATTTATGCAAAGAGATTCTTGGCCATGGATTTTAAAAGCAAACAGCACAGTGTCAACATACAGTAAAGGACATCAATCAATACATTTCTTGGAGATATAAATTAATTAAATGTCTTTTATGGTACAAGAGGCTTCACCCGTTGATTTTCTCACGAATCCTGCAAAATTTCTATTGTTTGTAACTCAGTCAGTATTTATCATTTATTTCAACACTGTCTGAAACGTTATTCAAAAAGTAGCCTCTGTATGACACACATGTAAGCAGTTGTTTAGTTCTATTTAATCTTCATAAATGCTTGTCTAAAAAGTTACATTTTTTCTCTAGGAAGACTTTGTAGGTTTTTGCTGTTGTAATAGAAACTACTGAGTCAACAGCTCAGAAAGGTAGAATATATAATTCTGAAATTCTTCAGTTATGGGTAGATGGATAAGAATATTTATCCCCTGAATTTCAGAAAGAAGCAATGGACCACAACTCTGATGAATGGGACAACAGCAATTTTTTCCCTGAGTGAGCTTCTTCGAAGTTGTTGTCCTCCTGATGTGTTAGAAGAAACCATTGTCAAGAGGATTCCCCTTCCAGATTCTATCTGGAAGATCTTATCCCACTCAGTCAGGATGGCCCACCCTTCTCAATGTTTCTTTTCTAATAATTCTTTCAGGACAGAGGATGCCAGGTATATGAAGACTCTGTCCATTGGTGTCCCATTTTAAGCTGTGGGGAAGTTTTTGATGTTTGTGAATGGGATTGATTAATGGGAAATACTGCATGTTCATGGATATTTTTGACAGTCTTGTTTTGTGATGTGAGTCACCTGGAATCTCAGCTAGATGAGGCCTCTTTTCAAATTTAAATGAGTGTGTAGTATAAATTTGCTAATGCTAATTCAGGATCCTTTCTGAACATCTGACATGTAATAACATGATAAATTCATAAATGAATACGAGAGGGCAATCTAGACTTAGGAAAAATATTTCTTACCACAGAGTTAGCAACCACATTGGCCTCAGAAGATGGATATTTTTCACATCCAGTTTCCACAATTCTCTGACCATTTGTCATGTTTGCTTATCTCATAGGAACTGGGGAGCCAGTTTGGTGCAGTGGTTAAGGCACCAGGCTAAAATGGGGAGACTGTGAGTTCTAGTCCCACTTTAGGCACAAGACCCTACCCCTGGCTTTTTAGAGAGGATTTAAAATCTGTCTCTTTGCTCAGGTTTTCAGATATGTTTGAGGTCATGCTGGTGTGAAATGGTGGTATCAGGTTTTTCTGTTTTTATTTTTATTGCACTTGTGTTTTTTGTATTGTCTTATATTATTTTATTGGTTGCAAGGTGCCTAGAGTTGTTTGATGATGGGTAGCTACATTGATGTTTATATAAATAAAAAGAATAAGGTCAGATGAATGGAGGCTGAGACCATACAGATTCCCTACAATAACAATATATTGGGGAACTCAGGCACCACACAGGTTATGTAGAAAGGAAACACAGGGCCACCCACAAAGGACTCAAATGTTTATACACCAATGCACAGAGTATGAATAGCAAACAGGGTGAACTAGAAATTCAGGTTAATGAGGGCAGATACGATATTGTTGCCATTACAGAAACATGGTGGGATGAAACCCACATATGGAACACACAGCTAGAGGGATTTAAATTATTTAAAAGAAACAGACCAAATAAAAGAGGAGGTGGAGTTGCTCTCTATATAAGAAATAACTACATCTCCACAAAAATAGAGCACAACAATGATAAAAACTGTCTTGAATGCATTTGGGTAAATATAAAAGGGAGGGGAAATGACATTGCCATAGGTGTATACTACAGACCACCCAACCAAACAGAGGAAATAGATGAACTTTTTGCTAGTCAGCTAAATAAGGTATGTAGGAAGCACATCACAATAGTAATGGGGGACTTTAACTACCCTGACATCAACTGGGAGACAAACTCCGCACCAAGTGGAAGATCAAACAGGTTCCTGGCAAACCTAGCAGACAACTTTGTCTCCCAAAAAGTAGAGAAGGGAACTAGGGGATTAGCCATTTTGGATCTAATTCTCACTAACAGAGATGAAATGATAGACGGTGTTGAAGCCATAGGAACCCTGGGAGGAAGTGATCATGCAATATTAGAATTCAACATTATAGAAGCACAACCAATAGAACACAGTCAAACTAGAGTCTTGGACTTCAAGAGAGCTAATTTCAATAAACTTAGAGAGGGCTTGGGAAGGATTCCATGGATGAGAATCCTCAAGGGGAAAACAACTCAAGAAGCTTGGGAAATTTTGAAAAATGAGATAATAAAAGCACAGTCTAGCACAATACCAACAAAGAGGAAAAACAACAGCTCTCAAAAGAAACCAGCATGGCTGCATAAAGAACTCTCTGACAAATTGAAAGATAAAAAGGACAAATATAGAAAGTGGAAAGAGGGGAACATAACTAAGTCAGAATATCAGCAAATAGCCCGAGCCTGCAAAGATGAAGTGAAGAAAGCCAAGGCTCAAAATGAACTAAGGCTTGCGACCAAAGTCAAAAATAACAAAAAAGCTTCTTTCAACATGTAAAAAACAAGAAAAAAGTGAAGGAAATGATTGGTCCATTAGTGGGTGGAAGTGGCAATAAGGTGACAAGCAACAGGGAGAAAGCAGAACTATTTAACTCATTTTTTGCATCTGTCTTTACACAAAGGGAAAAAACAGACCAACCTATCAAAAATAGTGCCATAAAAAACAAAATAGAAACACAAGTTAAGATAGGCAAGAAAATGGTTAGTGAGCACCTGTCCAGCCTAGATGAGTTCAAATCGCCAGGACCAGATGGATTACACCCCAGAGTTCTCAAGGAACTGGCAGATGTGATATCGGAGCCACTGAACTATATTTTTCAAAGATCCTGGAACACAGGGCAACTACCAGAGGACTAGAAAAGAGCTGATGTAGTTCCCATCCTCAAAAAAGGAAAAAAATGGATCCAGGAAATTACAGACCTATCAGCCTGACCTCAATACCTGGGAAGATCCTGGAAAAGATAATCAAACAACGAATCAACGAACACCTAGAAGCAAACAAAGTCATTACTAAAAGCCAACACGGGTTTGTCAAAAATAGATCATGCCAGACAAATCTTATTGCATTCTTTGACCAAGTGACAAAATTAGTGGATCAGAGGAATGCTGTGGACATAATTTACTTGGACTTCAGTAAGGCATTTGATAAAGTAGATCACAACCTACTACTTGATAAGATAGAAAAATGTGGGTAGACAGAATCACCACCAGATGGATCCATAGCTGGCTGACCGGCCGTACTCAGCGAGTGGTCCTCAATGGAACTGCATCTATATGGAGGGAAGTGTGTAGTGGGGTGCCCCAGGGCTCTGTTCTGGGCCCAGTACTCTTCAAAATCTTCATCAACGATTTGGATGAAGGGATAGATGGGGAACTCATCAAATTTGCAGATGACACCAAGCTGGCAGGAATAGCCAACACTCCAGAAGACAGGCTTCAGATACAGAAGGATCTGGACAGACTTGAACACTGGGCACTAACTAACAAAATGAAATTCAATGGTGAAAAAAGCAAGGTTCTACATTTAGGCAAGAAAAACCAAATTCACAAGTACAGCATAGGTGGCACCATGCTCAATAGTAGTAACTGTGAGAGGGACCTCGGAGTCCTAGTAGACAATCACTTAAATATGAGCCAGCAGTGTGCTGCAGCTGCCAAAAAGGCCAACACAGTGCTATGCTGCATTAACAGAGGGATAGAATCAAGATCACGTGAAGTATTAATACCACTCTTCAATGCCTTGGTAAGGCCACACTTGGAATACTGCATCCAGTTTTTGTCACCACGATGCAAAAAAGATGTTGAGACTCTAGAAAGAGTACAGAGAAGAGCAACAAAGATGATTAGGGGACTGGAGGCTAAAACATATAAGGAACGGTTGCTAGAATTGGTATGTCTAGTTTAACGAAGAGAAGGACAAGGGGGGACATGATAGCAGTATTCCAACATCTCAGGGGCTGCCATAAAGAAGAGGGAATTAAGCTATTTTCCAAAGCACCTGAAGGCAGGACAAGAAGCAACGGGTGGAAACTAATCAAGGAGAGAAGCAACCTAGAACTAAGGAGAAACTTCCTGACAGTGAGAACAATTAATCAGTGGAACAGCTTGCCTTCAGAAGCAGTAAATGCTCCAACACTGGAAGTTTTTAAGAAGAGACTGGACAGCCACTTGTCCGAAATGGTGTAGGGTTTCCTGCCCGAGCAGGGGGTTGGACTAGATGACCTCCAAGGTCCCTTCCAACTTTACTAATATGAACATATAGATGTCAACCTCTCCTGCTGGGGAACAGAGGGGTGTGTGTCTTTATTTATTATTCACTTTATATGGCTACCCTTCCCAAACAAAGGGTGGCAAACAATCATAAAATCAAGTAAAACTAATTACTAACAGAATATAAAAGAATTTTTTTCCTCAGGAGCTGAGAAAAAAAATATAACCCATAGTTAATATGTAATAGCTAGGAAAAGTGGCCCTTAACAGAATCAGGACCCTGAGCCTGGGTACATAACCCAGGTCTTTAAGGTCTTATGAAAAGCCAACATGGTTAGGTCATCCTAATCTCCAGAAGGAGAATGTTTCAGAGGGCAGGCACTATGACAGAAAAGGCATCTCTCCTAGTCGCTGCCAGCTGACATACTTTGGCTGAGGGGAGTGATCATGCCAATCCTGCTGGACCAGATTGGACAGATAGAAACAAGTGGGAGAAGACAGTCCCTCAGGTGGGCCTAGGACAATTAACGACAGGCACATGTCTCCCACCACAGCTGACCCATTGTGGGCATTTATTATCAGCTGGCCCTCTGCCAGCGCTTCTTCCCCGCCAATGGTTTGCTAGCACTCCTCTAAAGCAGTCTTCTCCTGGGCAATTTGCCGAAGGATACTTGTTCTGGGCCAATCCACAGCATGGGACCACACATCCCTGCCCTGCCTTCCCATTGGACACAGTCCCTTTTGGCTCGGTTTCCTGAAGTGGAAACTGGAAAGAGGGGGAGGGGGCAAACTCATTGCACTTTGTGCGCATACAGGGGGCTGGGATGGTGAAGCCGCTTCCTTCCAGACATTCCACGCTGTTGCTGGGAGCTGCTTGGCAGAATGCTGCACACTAGTTTGGTGTAGTTTGTATGTGTATGTGGAGATCCTTGGTGCTTCTGAAAGGGAGAGATTGGCTAATAATAGAGTCCTTCCAAGCACATTCAGAAATCAGGAATTTGTTTTCAGTTTCAGGATCAGGCTCCCTGCCATCTGAAGAATATATCAAAAATGTTTGCGTAATGAAGCCACAAGGAACAGGCATGATAAATGTGAAGGATCACCTCTCAGAAAAGGAATTGTCAACCGCACCCTAAAAGCTTGTCTGATTGAGTACAGTCTGTAGTCAGCAAAAATAAAATGAAAACAAACTACACCCAATTGGCTGTCCAGTTGCTTTAACACAAGCAAACATGGCAAATGGTGACAGTATTGTGGAAATTGGATGTGAAAATATCCAGCTTCTGACACCAGTAGGGTTGTTAATTCTGTGGTGAGGAATGCTTTTCTCCAGATCTAGATTGCCCTCTAGCATTCATTTACCAAATCCCCAAAATGAATCATTGGGCTTCTGTCTTGTGATCTTGTTAAAGAAATAGTTCCCTAGTCTTGCTGGAGTTTCAATTCCTCAAGGAATCCAGAGGGTCCTCCAGAGATGAGAATGTTGGCTGATGTAATCAGCCTCAATACTATGAAATATATATATATATATATACTGCTCACAAAAATAAAGGGAACACAAACGTATAGGATGCTATACATTTCTGTTCCCTTTATATATATATTTTCAGAGGAGAGATTGCATAAAGTATGGCAGAAGAATCTTTAAAAAACCTCAAATTGCCAATGAATACTGTAGCACTTTTAGTTTTCTGTAAGAAGAAATATCTCATCAATTTGACATCATCAAAAAGCCATTCACAAAGTAAGATCAATATGTCATAATTTTCCAAAGGTAATGCTTCGTGGTTGGATTCCTAACCTTGTGCATATTGAAGACAGGTAATTTATTTTTTAAATGATGTTGCATGGAATGCTATCAGAGTTTTATTTTCAATTTTTTCACATGCATTAGCGTTTAATTCTTTTGATCTTAGGAGAGATGATATATGAAATTTTGATGTCCTCTTTAGATGGAAAGGGACATTCTACATGTAATAGGAATAGATGATAATTGATGATGAGCAATAAAAAACAAATTGAGTTTAATGGGAAATTGAACTACTTTCATCTTAAATCATTCTTTTAGCTCTGCAATCTACCAGCCACCTGATGATTTTCAAACTGGCAGTCAGAGTCTCAGGGTAAATTATGAAAATTGTTTAATTTAAAGGAAACCAGTAACAAGAGAGATAATTATCACTGAATTCTTACAAGGAATAGATTCTCTGAAATAGTAAACAGACAAATAAGAAATAAAATACATGTTCTAAACATAAGAGGACCATATATAAATACTAAATAATAATAAATAATAATAAATAAATAACAAACAAACATTGAAAGTTTAGAGTAGTGAGATAGTTTTCTTGAATAGTTGATTAATATGACATAGTCAAGTGCAAAATGCATAGGACACTAAATTAAAATTGAAGTCTTCCTGCCCCTTTTCCAAATATTTGATCCAATTGACTACTTCTCAGTAAACATGCAGAACATACAGTAAGTCTGTAGTGTGGGAAGTCTTGTTTAATAATCATGAATAATTCTTTAATTCTTTATTTAACATTCCTCTTTTGTTCCCAGGTTTCAGTATGGATAATACTGTGAAAATAGACAACCACTCCTGTCTCAGTGAAATTGTCCTGTTGGGCTTCTCAGATTTCAAGACTAGACAGGAACTTCTGTTTTCCCTCATTCTAATATTCTACCTCATAGCCTTAATAGGCAACAGTTTGGTTTTACTGCTCACCATTGTCAGTCCCACACTTCACACCCCAATGTACTTCTTCCTCTGGAACTTGTCCTTTTTGGAAATTGGCTACACCTCCTCCATCAGCCCAAAGATGCTAGTGAACTTATTATCAGAGAAGCAGACTATATCCTTTTGGGGCTGTGGATGTCAGATGTACTTCTTCCTTCTCTTTAGTGTCACTGAATGTTGTCTTCTTTGTGTCATGGCCTATGACCGCTATGTTGCCATTTGCAAACCTTTGCAATACCCATATATCATGAACTACAGGAAATGTGCTATGCTTGCCGCTGCGTCATGGGCCTGGGGTGTTTTTGTGGGTTTGGGGCTCTCTGTTTTAATCTTCACCCTTCCCTTCTGTGGGTCAAAGGCAATCAGCCATTTCTTCTGTGATCTTATTCCAGTTCTCAGGCTAGCATCTACCAATACCTATGAAATTGAAATGGCCATTTCTACATTAACAGTGTTGGCTGACTTGATACTGTTCTTGCTCATCCTTTATTCCTACATCCTCATCATCTCCACTATTCTCCTGATGCCAGTGGCCAAGAGTAGGCACAAAGCATTTTCCACTTGTTCTTCACATCTCATTGTTGTTTGCATTTTCTACGGAACTATCATTTTTACTTATATTCGTCCAAACTGGGCATATTCTGAGGACAGTGACAGGATCCTTGCTCTGCTCTACACAGTGGTGACCCCAAGCCTGAACCCCATCATTTACAGCTTGAGGAATAAAGAGATAAAAGCTGCTTTCATGAAATCAGTAAGAAAGAAACAGATCTTCCGGAGGTAATAAATGAATTGTATCAATTGGTTTTATCACCTCATCAGATTATGATTGTCCAATGTTTATGGATAGAATAAATCTTAGAAGATACCAGAGCTGGTGTTCTTCTTAATTCTGGAGCTAGGAATAGATTTATTTAAAATAAGGAGAGGACCCTGATAGGAAATTTAAGTTTATTATTCTGGCAGTATGCAAATAAAGGATTCATTATCCTTTTCTTTAGAACAGGGGTGTCAAACTCGTGACATCACGTGACGTCATGCAACGTATCGGGCCGATTTTGCCATTGCCGGCAATGGGATGGGCCCGGCTTCCGGATGATGCATCCAGCCCATGGGCTGGCAGTTTGAAACCCCTGCTTTAGAAGGAAGGCTGCCAGACAGCTCAAGGAATGTAGAGAAAAGGAGGGTGAAAGGAAAAAGGAGGTAGTGTTTAAGTCAGAAGGACTGCAAGACGTTTGAGACCATACAGGTCCATTGCAAGAACCATCCATTGATGCTGAGATCCTCTCTGATTCTGCCATTCAGAGATTTTTAAAAGGAGAAGCAATGATTAGATAATGAATTCCCTATTGCAAGAATAAGAAATAGCTAGATGAAGGCATCTCTAATATCTGTATATTCTTTACTCTTTGGGGACTGTTGCTTTTAGGAGAGTGCTTGGATGAATTTTGATTCAATAGGAGAAATCTGTGAAGCTTAATTTTATGTAATTGAAATGAGTGTTTTACCTGTGTTATCATAAATTATCACTCATTAAAGCAACTGTAGGTTAAAAAGGCCAGAAAGAGCTATATAGATAAAGAAGGACTTACTGCTCCATCCTAATCTGTTTCTTGAATTGATAGCAAAGACGGAAATATTTGCTGCAGTAGAGAAATACTGTAGTTATGAACAGCATAAGATTGGGGTATCAGAAATCTCTCTAAGATGTTAATACCCTGATTCATAATTCATAATTTCTAAGCTATATCAGTTTCAAACATATGTAATGCAATGTAATTCAGCAGTGAGAAAAGAATAGAGAGAACAAAGCAGTTTCTTATTCTACAGACTCTTTTTTTCTGGGCAATATTAACAGATGGTGCCAAAATCTGCCATCCTGGACAGAACAAGTATATACAACAGGGGGAACAAATTGGTTGTTATGATTGTATGAGAGAGGATCTCAACACAAACGGGTAAGTGTAGGAACTCAGATATACAGTAGTGGCCAAAATTGTGGAAACCTTTTGGGAAAAGTGTATTTTTGAGGTTTGATGGCTAATAACACCACTTTTTTGGAGTAGTACCATAAAATTATATATCAATGGAAAGATAATTTAATCAAGAATGTAATGCAACAAAGTTTGTTCAACTATCTGTACTGTATTCTATGAAAAGTTACAGCCAAATAATCAGAAAAAGGAAGCACAACTTGCTTAGGTTGATATCAGGTAGCTTTCCTTCATCTGATTGTAGCCAATGAGCACGAGTGTTTAGAGAGCCAATCAGGTATCATCTTGTTTTGGCAATTAGCCAATCAGATCACAGTACAATAGGATTCAGTTATTGAAGTCATGTATTGAGGCTGAGAGGAGGACATTTGTCAGTGTGTTATGTGATCGCTATCAAGTTGGTTGGGTTTTTTTGTGTTCTTTCATTTAATGAGCTTGTAAAACATAATAAAATTAAAGTAATGGTGCAAAGAGTTGACTGGTTGCCCAGTAAGCAATGTAAAATAGTATTATTAAGTGAACAAGGCTACAGTTATAAAGAAATTAGAAGAAAAATTGGTGGAAACTTAACCAAAGGTGGCATTTCTACTGTACACTTTCCCTAAAAGGTTTCCACAAATGTGGCCACTACTGTACCTAGAAGAACATCCAGAGTTTTTCAATATTGTTCTTGTGGAGATTCTTTCTCCCTTACTTACATCTATTCACTTTATTACCATTTATAAATGGTATACTCTAATGCTTTTCCAACAGTACTATCAACTATAGATAAAATAATCTACCAAATACAGTAACCAGTAGATAAAATATTTTACCAAATATTCAATCAACTGGAGATTCCTTCAGGTTCTATAATCTCCTAGAATTTGAAATGGACAACTAACACTAGAACCATCATTAAAAAGGCCGAGGTGGCGCAGCAGTTAGAGTGCAGTACTGCAGGCCACTTTAGCTGACTGTTCAGCAGGTCAGCGGTTCAAATCTCACCGGCTCAAGGTTGACTCAGCCTTCCATCCTTCCGGGGTAGGTAAAATGAGGACCCAGATTGTTGGGGGCAATGTAAATATATATATACATTGCTTACTGGTGTACACCGCTTAGAGAGTGCTTGCACTTAAAGCGGTATATAAGTCTCATAAATAAATAAATAAATAACAAAGAATGTTCTTCCTGCATCAGAACAGAAAGTTCAGAATGCTCAAGGAGCTGCACATACAATTCTACAATTATTGAGTCTGTGATTTGTTCATCTATAACTGTTAGGTTTGGTACAGCAACCAAATGAGACAGGTAGAGACTTCTACAGATAGTTAGGTCTACAGAAAAATACTTTTACAATTAGTCTGCCTTCCATTGGGGATGTGTATAGTGCACGGGTCAGAGAGAGGGCTGAGAACTTTCCAAATCAACATCCTAACTGCCCTTTTGCTGTTTATTTCAAAATATATTTTTTAGACCTTAAACTTCTGTTTAAAACTTTTTTCACTGATTTCCGATTGAACATGACCTGGTGGAGAACTCTGGAGGCCTGTATTTCAAGCTACTTTGCCTAGTAGGACTTTCCTCGATCCAGGAGAGACTAAATTATGGATTCAGTCAGGATTATGATCTGAAAAAGATTTAGGCAAAATATCCAGCTCTGAAATTTGATTTGCAAAGTTCTTTGAAATCAAATCAATTCTTTTAAATGATTAAAAGCAATATTTAATAATAATAATCATAATAATCATAATAGTAATAAAGTTGGAAAGGACCTTGGAGGTCATCTAATCCAAGGCTTTTCAACCTGTGGTATGGGTACCACCTGTGGTACATTGGCACCTGGCAGGAGGTACGCGACCATCCTAGAAATGTGGTAGTGGGGGACAGGAATGAGCTGAACTGGTGGCAGCACCACACAAGCCTGAGCGAGAGACAGCTGGAGCTGCAGGGCTGTCAGGGTTCAGCAGAAGCGCCACGATCAGCGCCAGGCTCCAGCTGGAAAGCAGCACTGACCCTGGAGCTTCTGCGGAGCTCCAGGGTCAGTGGGGGTGAACGCACGAATCTTATTGGACTCGATTGGTTCGAGGCCCTGGGAATCCAGGTCACTGGGCTGCACCATTTGCAAACGTTAGGCCTTGCAGAAGTCTGCAAATAATTTGCAGACGTGTTTAGTTCAGAGTTAGAATCCTACAAGGGGCCCCCAATTTCACTACGGTTAGACCCAAACATCACGCTCATCAGGGTTAAGCCTAGGAGGGTACCTTTTGCCCTCAAAGGCAAGATTGATGCTGAGCTGGACAAACTGCTCCAGCAGGGCATTTTAGAACCTGTAGATTCTAGTCCATGGGAAACCCCCATAGTAATGCCTCTAAAGGCTAATGGGGACATACGTATATGTGCAGACTACAAGTGTACACTGAATAAGGCATTGCAACAGCACGCTTAATCAGTCCCTGTTGTAAACCACATCCTGGCCTTCTTCAAGGGGGGGGGGCAATTTTTTGCGAAACTTGACCTGGCACAGGCCTATCAACAGCTACCTGTTGATGAGGCAGCTGCTGAGGCCCAGACTATTGTAACTCACAGGGGTGCCTTCAAGGTCAAGAGACTACAATTTGGGGTAAATGTAGCCCCTGGCATATTCCAAAGTGTCATGGAAAGCACATTTCGAGGTATTCCTGAGGTCTGTCCCTACTTTGATGATGTCCTCATTGCTGGGGAATCATCTCAAAATTTAGCAGAGAGATTAAGGGCTGTCTTGCTTCGTTTTTGAAAAGCAGGCCTTAAGTTAAAGAAGGATAAGTATAAGATTGGAGTCACTTCTACTGATTTTTTAGGATTCAGGATAGATGCTCAAGGCATTCACCCTGCTGAATCTAAATTGCAAGCTATCCAGCAGGCCCCAAGCCCTAAGTCTAAAAGTGAGCTGCAAGCCTTCTTGGGGCTATTAAATTTTTACCATGCTTTTCTCCCACATAAAGCTGCTGCAGCAGAGCCTTTACACCGGCTCTTAGACAAGCAGGCTTCTTGGCAGTGGATCAAAGTACATAAAAAGAGTTTCAATGAGGTTAAAGCCTTGCTCACTTCTAATGCTGTTTTAGCGCATTTCAATGAACAACTGCCAGTTTGCATTGCATGCGATGCATCTCCTTATGGGGTTGGAGCTGTACTCAGTCACCTGAAGGCTGATGGGACGCAGGTCCCTGTGACCTATTATTCAAGGACTCTGTCTTCTGCTGAGCGAAATTATGCTCAAATTGACAAAGAAGCCTTGGCCTTAGTGGCTGGCATTAAGAAATTTCATGATTTCTTATATGGCCGCCATTTCACAGTCTTTACTGACCATAATCCTCTGCTGGGGTTGTTTACCACTAACAAACAAACCCCACATATAATTTCTCCTCATATGCTGAGATGGTCTGTTATGTCCTGAGCCTGTGAAGGCAGGCTCGGGGCATTGCAACAGTCCTGGTCAGGTGCAAGCTGCCTGGGACCAGACTAGCTGTCGCCAGCACTCGCGCGCATGCGCAGAGTGCAAGCGCGCCAATGGTGCAGTTTGGCCCGGGGATCGCCTATAAAAGGGGCAGGGAGACTTGGGTGTTGTCGGCGTCTTGTAACCAGTATGCTGAACAGAAATAAAGAGGTTTCTGAGAACTACAACTGCTTCTCGCGTCATTGCCATTTCGCTGAGGACTTAACACTGGCGACGAAGGTGGGATGCCTTACAACGGCTGCAGACAAGTTGTAAGCTTACCCTAGAGTCCTGAGCAGTAGGAAACGGCGTTAAACTCAGCAGCTGCCCACCAATTCAGCAAGCATCGGGGGTAAGCTGGCTGATAGACCCTTCCTGTTCTACAAAAATGGCAAAAGTTGGAAGACTTTCAGAATTCGACGTCTCGCATCCGGAAAGATGGGAGTCCTACGTAGCCAGGGTAGAAAACTATCTTAAAGTCAATCAAGTAAGAGAAGATAGTCTAAAAGCCGCCACCCTGCTGTGCATTTGCGGTCAAGACGCATTCGAGATCACTGAAAACATAGCAGCACCTGCACCTCTAGAATCTGTTAACTACACAGATCTCAAAAAACTACTAAAGGAACACTTCCAGCCCAAGTTGTCTGTCATTGCTTGGCACCACACCTTCGAACAGAGGGATCAGCGGCCCGGAGAATCAGCCAAAGAGTACATTGCTGCGCTGAGAAAAGCCGCTAAACACTGCAAGTTCAAAGATCTAGAAGAACGGCTGAGAGACAGATTTGTATGCAGACTGAGACATAGAGAATTGCAGCAGAGACTTTTCGCTAAAGAAGACTTATCATTCCAAGATGCCTTGAGAGAGGTTACTGCAGAAGAGGCAGCAGGTGGCGCCATCAAGAACATGAGGCCGATCAGAAGTACTCCAGAAGCTGTGTCCGTGCACCAGGAAGGAGTCCAAAGGAACTCAGAGGAGGATCCTGACGATGAAGTAGACCGTCTCTACCCCACAAAAGAAGGGAAGCAGAAGGAAGGCTCTTCAGCTGTCCCCAAGTGCCTCGGTTGTGGAGGTCGTCATAAGAGGACCGACTGCAGATTTCGCTCCGCTATCTGTAGAGCATGCGGAAAACAGGGCCACATTGCAGCTGTGTGTCTGGGCCGTCAGAAGGTACAACCTCGAGAAGAATTGCGCCTGAAAGGTACCAGGGTCCCCAGCCAAAACAGGGTGGGTTTCTGTGCTTCGCGAAGAAGCATTCATAGGACAGGCACACACAAGCCCATTAAGAAAAAGCTGTCACTTAAAGTGAAGTTACAAGGGGTTCCATTGGCTATGGAACTGGATACGGGGTCTGCACTTTCAATCATTTCCATGCACACGTTCAGGAAGATTTGTTCTGGCAGCGGATTTCAGGCCAAACTGAGGCCTTCCGACATTGTGTTAACAGACTTTCAAAACTCCAGAGTGTGTGTTAAGGGGGAGGCCACCCTTAACATGCAGTACAAGGATTTTGAAGGTCCATTAGATGTAATAGTAGTAGAGGGTGAGCGAACGAGTCTCATAGGACTCGATTGGTTTGAGGCCTTGGGAATACACGTCACAGGGCTCAATAGCTTGCAAACAGTAGACCTACAGGAAGTTTGCAAAGAATTTGCAGATGTTTTCAGCCCACAGCTGGGCACGTACAAAGGACCCCCTGTGTCATTAAAACTAGACCCCACTGTCACCCCTATTAGAGTTAAAGCAAGAAGGGTTCCTTTTGCTTTGAAAGGTAAAATTGACACCGAATTGGACAAATTGATTCAGAAAGGAGTTTTAGAACCTGTCGACTCCAGTCCTTGGGAGACCCCCATTGTCACGCCTCTTAAGGCAAATGGGGACATTCGCATCTGTGCAGATTACAAATGCACTCTGAATAAGGCATTGCAGCAACATGCCTATCCTGTCCCCATGGTCAGTCATATTCTGGCCTCCCTCAAGTGGGGGCGTGTTTTTGCAAAGCTTGACCTAGTTCAGGCGTATCAACAGTTGCCTGTTGATGATGCTGCTGCTGTAGCTCAAACCATTGTAACCCACAGGGGGGCATTCAAGGTAAAGAGGTTACAATTTGGAGTAAATGTTGCTCCTGGAATTTTCCAAAGCATAATGGAAAACACACTACGGGGTATACCAGGGGTTTGCCCCTATTTTGATGATGTCTTAATTGCTGGAGACTCTACACACAACTTAGCTGAGAGACTAAGGGCTGTCCTGCTGAGGTTCAGGGAAACGGGCCTCAAACTCAAGAAGGACAAATGTAAAATTGGGGTGCCTTCTACAGATTTTCTGGGATTCAAAATTGATGCTACTGGGATTCACCCTGCTGAGTCCAAATTAAAAGCTATTATGCATGCTCCTAGGCCAAAGTCCAAGGCCGAACTACAGGCCTTTCTGGGCCTTCTGAACTTCTACAACTCCTTCCTTCCAAACAAGGCTAGTGTAGCCGAACCTCTTCATAGGCTCCTGGACAAACAGGCAGTGTGGCAGTGGTCACAAAAACATGAAGCAAGTTTCAATGAAGTTAAGGCCTTACTCACTTCTAACAGTGTGCTTGCACATTTCAATGAATCCCTTCCTGTGTGCATCGCTTGTGATGCTTCTCCTTATGGGGTGGGAGCCGTACTAAGCCACCTCAGACCTGATGGAACTCAAGTTCCTGTTGCATATTACTCCAGGACCTTGTCTTCTGCAGAGCGAAATTATGCTCAAATTGACAGGGAGGCTTTAGCTGTTGTTGCTGGAATCAAAAAATTCCATGATTTCCTATATGGCAGGCATTTCACGGTCTTCACTGACCATAAGCCTTTGTTGGGGCTGTTTACCACACATAAACAAAACCCCCAAATCATCTCCCCCAGAATGCTGAGATGGTCTATCTTTCTGTCTGCCTATGATTTTTCCTTAATTCACAAACCTGGGAAAGAAATGGGCCATGCTGATGGCCTCGGTAGATTACCCCTGCCAGTAGTAGAGGCTGACCCTGCACCAACAATCAATATTCTCTCAATTCAAGCCTTGCCTGAGTCCCCTTTAGATGACAGGGATGTGGCTGCTGAATCAGCCACAGATCTCACACTTTCTCGTGTCTTTTCTTGGGTTTTATCTGGATGGCCAGAGAGCTGCCCAGGCACTGAGTTTCAGAGTTTCTGGTAAAAAAGGAACGAGTTATCCACTTTCCAGGGTTGTCTGCTTTGGGGGAGCAGAGTTGTCATTCCTACCTCAATGAGGACTAGGGTCTTAGGTTCCCTCCACAAGGGTCATCCTGGCATTGTACATATGAAGGCGCTTGCGCGCAGCCATTTGTGGTGGCCTGGGTTAGACAGAGACATTGAAGCTAAGGTGCATGCATGCCACCTTTGTCAATGCTCACGCTCTGAAATGCCCCAAGCTCCTGTACATAGATGGGAGGAAACACAGTCGCCATGGTCTAGGGTGCACATTGACTATGCTGGGCCCTTTCATGGTCAATTGTTCTTGGTCTTGGTTGATAGCCATTCAAAATGGCTTGAGGTTGTACCTGTCTCTTCCACCACCACTGCAAAGACTATTCAAGTACTGAGGGGAATTTTTGCTGCACACGGGCTTCCTGATGTCCTC
This sequence comes from Crotalus tigris, assembly GCF_016545835.1. Taxonomy (NCBI): domain Eukaryota; kingdom Metazoa; phylum Chordata; class Lepidosauria; order Squamata; family Viperidae; genus Crotalus; species Crotalus tigris. Next base: position 194,976 of record NW_024100284.1, read on the forward strand.
GTATCTGACAATTGCCCTCAATTCACTTCTTCTGAATTCCAAGCTTTCTTACAGGCCAACATGATTCGTCATGCCACCTCTGCGCCCTTCCACCCATCCACCAACGGTATGGCTGAACGCATGGTTCGCATCACCAAGGATGCTTTGAAGAAACTAACCTATGGAGACTGGCATCACAGGTTGGCTGACTTCCTCCTTTCTTATCGCACTACACCTTCCACTTCTACCGGGAGGAGCCCAGCTGAACTTCGTTGGGGGCGCAAACTGACTAGCAAGCTTGACCGGTTGCACCCAGACAGACTACCTTCTACAATCACACACCCCAGGGCACCTAGACAACTGCTAGTGGGTGCCCCGGTTTGGACTCGTAACTATGGGCCTGGTCATTTATGTGTCCCTGCCACTGTGTCCAGGGTCACAGGTCCTTTGTCCTATGAGGTTTCCCTGAACGACGGTCGTGTCCTGCGACGACACATCGATCAGCTACGCACAAGACGGGACCTTCCCACTGAGACTCCCGGTTTTTTTCCAGGGGAGGAGGGGGACCCCTATGAGCAAAGGGAAGGGTGTGGGCTGCAGCCTATCATTAACGAGGGAACCACAGACAGCTCATTCTGAAACCCTAGTAAGCCCGGTTACAGAACGGGAACATGAGGGAAGACAGCCTCTTGATAGGTCTAGGACAGACCTGGGAGGTTCTACAGAGTTGCCCAACAGTGGCAGTCACTTAGGAGGGCCAGAGAGCCTGCAACCAGGCAGGACAACCAGGTCAAACAGAGAAAGAAGCCCTGGCCTGACGAGCCCATTGGGCAAGCAAGCAGGCCAGGCATGGGAGCACAGTCCTTGGGAATCACTAGGGCCAAGCAAGGGGAACAAGCATACAGCACCCCTCAGTCAAGGGGTACTTGGAGGGTACCCAGAAATCAGGAGGTCACAGAGAGTTAAAAGATCTCCTAAGTATTTGGAAGATTTTGTAACCCTACTGGCAAAACAGAGTTAACAGAAAGTATTCCTGTACATGAAGGAAAAGAATGGAACACTGGGGAACAATAGAAGCAAAAGAGATAACTGGTACGAAAGCTAGTTTGGGTATCACACTCGTATTGGGTTGTATATTATTATTTGTATGATTATAGTCTTAGCCAGGAGGGAAGGGGTGTTATGTCCTGAGCCTGTGAAGGCAGGCTCGGGGCATTGCAATGGTCCCGGGCAGGTGCAAGCTGCCCGGGACCAGACTGGCTGTCACCAGCACTCGCGTGCATGCGCAGAGTGCAAGCGCGCCAATGTTGCAGTTTGGCCCGGGGATCACCTATAAAAGGGGCAGGGAGGCTTGGGCGTTGTCGGCGTCTTGTAACCAGTATGCTGAACAGAAATAAAGAGGTTCCTGAGAACTACAACTGCTTCTCACGTCATTGCCATTTTGCTGAGGACTTAACATGGTCCATTTTCCTGTCAGCGTATGACTATATTTTGGTCCACAAACCTGGGAAATGGCCTGAGCAGATTACTCCTGAACCAAGTAGAGCCAGATCCAGATCCAGCTATTAATATTCTGTCTATTCAGGAGTTACCTGAGTCTCCCCTCAATGCTAGGGATGTGGCTGCAGAAACTGCCACTGATCACATGCTTACACGTGTGCTGACATGGGTGTTGTCAGGATGGCCTGACAAGCGCCCTGATACTGAGTTCCAAAGCTTCTGCCTCAAGAAGCATGAATTTTCCACTTTCAAGGGTTGCCTGTTGTGGGGTAGCAGGGTAGTGATCCTAACCTCATTGAGGTCTAGAATCTTGATCTCTCTGCATGAGAGACATCCTGGCATAGTCAGGATGAAAGCGCTTGCACACAGCCATCTTTGGTGGCCTGGCCTTGATAAAGCCATTGAGGAGGAAACTCAGACCCCATGGTCTAGGGTGCATATAGATTATGCTGGGCCCTTTCAGGGGCAATTCTTCCTGGTTGTTGTTGATAGCCATTCCAAGTGGCTAGAGGTTGTTCCTGTTTCCTCCACTACTACTGCCAGGATCATTAGATGTTGAGAGGAATTTTTGCATCACACGGTCTTCCAGATGTTCTGGTTTCAGATAATGGCCCCCAATTTACCTCTTCTGAGTTCCAGGCTTTTCTTCAGACCAATCTGATCCAGCATGCAACATCGGCTCCCTTCCACCCATCCTCCAACGGACTGGCTGAGAGAATGGTGCACACCACCAAAGATGCACTCAAGAAACTGACTTACGGTAACTGGCATCACAGATTAGCAGACTTTCTTCTTGCACACTGCATCAAACCTTGCACTGCTACAGGGAAGAGCCCCGCTGAACTTCGCTGGGGTCGCCGTCTTATCACTAAACTGGACAGGTTGCATCCAGACTGGGTGGCTTCACAGATGTCACAACCGTGGGCACCTAGGAGACTCCAAGTGGGTGATCTGGTCTGGGCCTGGAACTATGGGCCTGGTCATCTCTGGGTCACAGCTGTGGTCTGCAAGGTCTCGGGGCCGCTTTCATACGAAGTCGCCTTGGGAGACAGCTGCGTTCTGTGCCGACACATAGACCAACTGCGTTGGAGACTGGACTCTCACCCTTCCGCTCCTGGCTCTGCTCTGTCAGGGCTCTGTGGAAGCACCAGGATCAGCGCCAGGCTCCAGCTGGAGCTCGCCGCTGATCCTGGTGCTTCTGCTGAGCCCTGAAGAAGCACCAATCAGCTGGAAAGTAGCACTGATCCTGGCACTTCTGCTGAGCCCAGAAGAAGCACCAATCAGCTGGAATGTTGCAGAATCTCCAGGGTCTTGTGATTTACATTCAGATGCTTGGCAACTGATTCATATTTATGATAGTCACAGTGTCCCAGGGTCATGTGAAGTGACCAAAACCTGCTGTAACCACCCTGCAGATGGGGGGGGGGTTAATAAAAACCAAACACCCCCCACCCCACCCCCACTGCCAATCCTCAACGGAAATGCTCACAACAATGAAAACCTTGGACAGGAGGAAGAACACTGCTGGGTGGGCAGATAGGTGTCTTGCTCGGCTGTGGCTTGGGGGCACTTTTTTCAGTGCCATTGTAACTTCGAACAGTCACTAAGCGAACTGTTGTAAGTCGAGGACTATATGTACTTCATCACTTTTCTCCTTTTTTGGGGGGTCATCAGGTTTTTGACACCTTGCTAGGCGACTGGTGGTACTCGGTTATTGCTATATCCTAAAAGTGGTACAATGGGTGAAAAGGTTGAAAAGCCCTGATCTAGTCCAACCCCCTACATCATTTCGGACAGATGGCTGTCCAGTCTCTTCTTAAAAACTTCCAGTGTTGGAGCATTCACCACTTCTGGAGGCAGGTTGTTCCACTGTCTTAATTGTTCTAACTGTCAGGAAGTTTCAAATTTCAGATGGAAATTAAACAAGACTATTTTATGAGAAGGAAACATTTATAGAGGATAAGAAAAGAAGCTCAATGAATGCTTTGTTAATAATTTGGAGAAAGGTATGGACTTAATCGCTGTTTGGTATGCTACCTTTGAAATAAAATGATAAAAATAGGCAAAGCATCAAGTCCAAACGGTCTTTTTAATATTATGAATGCTTTGAGACCAACTTCTAAAGTCACTGAAAGATATAATGAATTCCATATAGCAGGGATCCAGGATACCCCAGTTTTAGAAAGAAGCCAATATTGTCTTATGGACAAAGGAAAATCAAGTTATTACTTCAATGAAAAATTATAGGCTGCAGATGCTCACCTCCCACTTGGAAGATTGAGAGTTCAATCCTAGGCAGTGACAGGTATTTCTCTATCAGATTGTGAACAGAAAATATCTACTTCCACATAGGTATCAGGAAGGGCATCTGGGTAGTAAATGCTAAGCTCCATTCACTCACCCCAACCTCACCCCGATAAAATGGATTACAGGGTTTGGAGGACCATGAATTGAGATTTGAATGGCATACCCATATGTGATAAACTAAACTAAAATAAATGTAGATTTCAAGAATCATTTTGTTAGGAATGCCATCCTAAGAATTTGAAGTAAATGTAAAATAAGGCTCATTCCTAAAATATTTCTTTGGTTGTCACTACAGGAACCTTTTTTTTTTTTTTTTTTTTAAGGAAGGAAAGGATGGTGAAGCCAATTTGGTAAAACTCTGGTGAAATAATCTTTTATTCAAAGTAAACTTAATTTTAAGACAAAAGTCTTGGAGTACCTTGGATAAGAAAAGTTATAGTTTACAAAAAATGAATTTGAAATTTCACTGTATGCTGATGATGAAAACATTATTTCAAAGATTTATAAAATGTTGAAATGGAATCTGGAAAATGAATATGTTAAATTCAAGGAGTCAAAAACTTTGGTTATAATGTAATGCTTGAACAATGGGAATATATGTGGATTGAAATTTACACTGAATTGTAATCTGAAAGAAACTTTTATAAAATGATGCATCATTGGTACATAATGCTGGGTAAATTGTCAACGATGTATAAAGATGTTTCAAATGTTTGTTGAAAATGTAACAATAAAAATGGTTTTCTTTATCATCTTTGGTGGACTTGTGTTAAAGCAAAGAAATATTGGGACCAGATCTTTGCCTTAATTCACATGATTCCTAAAACAAATACAGTGGTATCATGAAACTCAACTGCTTTTAAATTCATTGAATTTGATACTCAACACATTTTGATGTGAAAATCTTGTCTCAGTACTCATTGAGGTAAAACTTGTTGGAGTCAACTGCTTTGTGACTGACTATATTATTCCAAATTTGTTTGGGACTCATTGTTTGGTGTTCACTGGAACCAATTAAGGATAAGTACCAAGGTACCACTGTATAAAATTGAAACCAGAAGATTTTCTTTTAGAAATATTGGATGAAGAATTTGGAAAAAAAAATGGAAATTTATTACATATGTTGACAGCAGTAAGAATCCTATATGGGCAAAAATGGAAAGGCTTGTTAATTCCCACAGTGGAAGAATGAGGGAAGAGAAGCATTTTATTGCTGATTTGTTTACTTACTCAATTTATAAGAGCCAGTATGGTCTAGTGCAGGGGTCTTCAAACTTGGCCCTTTTATGACTTGTGGACTTCAACTCCCAGAATTCCTCAGTCAGTGTGCCTGGCTGAGGAATTCGGGGAGTTGAAGCCCACAAGTCATAAAAGGGCCAAGTTTGAAGACCCATGGTCTAGTGGTTAAGGCATCAGGCTAGAAATCAGGCTACCATGAGTTCTAGTCCATTAAAGCCAGCTGGATGATCTTGGGCAAGTTGCTCTCTATCAGCCTGTCACCTCACAGGGTTGCTGTTTAGGGAAAATAGGAGGAGGAAGATAGGTTGTATATATTTGCCCCTTGAGTTGTTTATGAGAAAAGGTATAAATATGTGGCGCAAATAAATAAATGTCACCTAACTCAAACAAAGTGACTTTGGGTGGTATATAATACAGAGTTTCTGCTGAGATCATTTTCTTTATCAACAGGGATTTGATGCCCTACAACTGCCATAATGATAGTGATTAATTGAAGGAAATTGCGAGAGGTAGAATATGGATGATTGCAAAGCCACTTCAGCTCTGACAAGTTGTGCTTACTACATAAAAGCCCTGCCAAAAGGTTTTTTTTTTTAATATCACTCTTTGATTCCCATTTGACAACAGCACAATTATTCTCTTTTATTTCCTGAATTTTTGATCAAGGTGCTGGGTGCTTGTTTATCATGGTGGTAAGATTGGGGTGGGGCTTGCCTCAAGAGCTCCTAGCTCTTTTTCTAATCTTCCTGCTTGTAAAGCTCAACGATTCCTTCAGAAAACATTTGAACCTAAAAGATCCTTATCAGCGAAAAGTTTCCACACACCTTTCAGATCTTTCAGATGAAATTATAATTGGAGAATTTGTATCCATGATACTTGGTAATTATAGGGAACAGAAGTTTAGGGAACATCCAATTTCTTCACCAGCACAAGCTTAGTAAGTAATTCTTCATTTTTATCTAAGGTGTCTCTGATCCCATAACATTCTTTCCTTAAAAAACCTTCAGTGGTTTTTCATTCTTGGAAGATTCTGTTTGGGTCTGATGATCATTCTTACTTTCCCCACCTAAATGACTATTTCTAAATAATGATAGATCTCTTATTCTGCCTTCTAATTTTCTCCATGTTTTGACATTTTGTATGCCAAGCACACTTATAGCAGAAATTGAGGTGGGGGCAGGTTTCAGCTATTAACTTTTGACTGAAAACACATAGCTAGCCTGTGTGTGAAGATGGATTTGTTCAGAGCCCTAATAGTTCTCTCTGTACAATTTAGATCCCCTGGTAGACAATAAGGAATAAATAATAAGATTAAAAAATGTTAATTCTAAAATATTGTTTCATTTGTAGGGTAGAGCACCTTGGGCAAGTTGAATGAGAGTAATTAGGAATTCTTACATCCCTAATTCCTTTTAAGAATTCTCATTAGAATCCCTGACAAAGTATGTCTATGGCTATATTATATTTAATAATGTACTTTGGATGCGTAAAGGGAGAAGCAATTTTGTATATCCAAAGTATACATCCAAAATTTTGTGTATCCTTATATACTTTACCTGGAAGATTAGATCCTCTCTGTCTCTCTGTCTGTCTCCCCCATCTCTCTGATTTAAGAGCATAGTTTCTTTATGACATCTATAACTTGTATGAATTACACCATTGAGATATATAATAAAGTACAAAAGAAAAGAGTATCAATTTTAAAAAAGAAACCTAAAATATATAGACAGATATATGGTGTGTGCATTAATGACAGAAGAAAGAAATTTATTCACTTTGCTTTAGGGGAATATCTGAATCATTTATTTCAGAAAAAGTTTTCCATCATATAGAGAACGATATTCAGTTGAGCTTTATGGGAAAGCGATGATCTAAGCTGCAAGTCACTTAATTATTAGCCCTTAAGATCTAACATTCAAAATTCTCTTGGCAGTCTAATCCCTAAAAACTACCAGCATGTCCTTGCTTTTATTTTTGCCATCAAAGAAATCAATAAGAATCCTGATCTATTACCCAACAACACATTACGGTCCCAGATTTATGACAATGCGTACAATTCATGGAGAACCACTTGGACCACTTTGGATCTTCTCTTTCTAAGAAAAGGGGATCCACTCAATTATTACTGTATCACTGAAGAGGAAGTGATGGCCAACATTCGGGGACTCACCTCTGAAAATTCTATTCACATGGCCAACATCTTAAGTACTTACAAGATTCCTCAGGTAAATGTTTGGAAATAGGTATATAGAAGGAAAAGGAGAATAACTGTTAAGTCTCAGTGGTAAAGGTAAATTCTTCTATTGTTTGAAATGTCATTTTATATCTACTTCTAATTGAGGACCTGGCTTACTGCAAGCTTGAAATGTAAACTAGAGAAATCAAATTTCTTTCATATCCTTTTCACGAATTTCAAACTAAATACACTGATTGATTGATTAATTGTCTGACTATATGCCATCAAGTTGATGTTGATTCTTAGTGACCACATAAATATGAAAGCTACTTAACTGGTATTTCTCATCTTCAAAAGGACCACCCATGGGCAATGTAAGTGAGTCCATCCACTCACCAAACAATATACTAAAGTGGATTTTTAAGAATGTCCAGTAAATTTGTATCTAATATTAGCAGCCATTTAAAAAGAGTGTATACAAAATTGAATGTTTTTCTGTGATTTAAAATGTTTTTCCCCAGGTTAGTTATGGCTCCTTTGACCCCATGTTAAGAGAGAAAATTGGTTTTTCTTCTTTCTACCGAATGATTTCCAATGAAGCTTTTCAATATATGGGGATAGTTCAACTTCTGAAATATTTTGGATGGAATTGGGTTAGTCTAATTGTTTCAGACGATGAAAGTAGTGAAAACTTTCTTCGAACTTTGAGACCCAAGCTTCTACAAAATAATATTTGCATAGCTGGGATACAGATGATCCCAATTATGTCACTATATTTATTAAGAGAGATACTTGAGAAAAAAATCCTTCAAATTCAATCTGTTATCTCCCAAAGTAAAATCAATGTGTTCCTTGTATATGGAAATGGCCAGTCTCTGGAAGGATTACAGATGGTTTTATACTCAATGGAAATTGGCCTTAACAAGGCTCTGGAGAAGGTGTGGATCACAACATGTGAATGGGATTTCACTGCTCAGAACCCTGCCAGACAATTTAGCAAAAAATCCTTCAATGGAACCCTATCATTCTCACTCCATACCAAAGATGTGCCAGGATTTCAGAATTTTCTTGAGAAAATAAATCCTCTGAAATCTACATTTTATTTCCTGTATGAATTCTGGACATCAACATTCTCCTGCTCACTCAACATCCACATATTTTATGGACAGAAAATGAAGAATTGCACTGGGGAAGAGAAGCTGGAGAGCCTTCCTGATTTTGTCTTTGAAATGGGGATGTCTGGTTGGAGTTAAAGCATCTACACTGCTGTTTATCTTGTGGCACATTCTCTCCATGCTTTGTATTCCTGGAGGAACAAACGGAGGGGAAGCAGAAATCAAGGCCAATGGAATCTCCCAAATGTTCCTCCTTGGCAGGTACTCACAAGTTAATTGGTCAATTCATTAAAACCAAAATAATTTAGAAAACCAAAAGAGAACTAAAACAGAAGAATACCTGATGTAACAACAGAGATAAACTAGTAAACACAACCAACATTTGAAACTGCAAAGAAAAGCAAGTGAATGTTTTTAGAAGAATGTTGAGAGAATGGAGATACCTTATAAAATATTTAAAGTGAATTAGAAATTGAGAGTCCAGATGCACCAATGAGATGCTGATTTAAAATTGATGCTAAATTTAACACCATGGGGAAAATGGATAATTTAATCCAGAGCTTTTCAACCAGTGGTATGGGTACCACCTGTGGTACATTGGCACCTGGCAGGTGGTACATGACCATCCTATAAATGTGGTAGCGGGGGAGGGGAATGAGCTGAATTGGTGGCAGCACCGCACAAGCCTAAGTGAGAGATGGCTGGAGATGCAGAGCTGTCAGGGCTCAGCGGAAGCGCCAGGATCAGTGCCGCTTTCCAACTGATTGACACTTCTTTGGGGCTGTCAGGGCTCAGTGGAAGCGCCAGGATCAGCGCCAGGCTCCAGCTAAAGCTCAGCACTGATGCTGGTGCTTCTACTGACCTCTGAAGAAGCACCAATCAGGTGGAAAGCAGCATTGATGCTGGCACTTCTGCTGAGCCCAGAAGAAGCACTGATCAGCTGGAATGTTGCAGCATCTCCAGGGTCTTATGATTTACATTCAGATGTTTGGCAACTGATTCATATTTATGATGGTCACAGTGTCCCAGCAGAGGGGGCATGGAAATAAAAACCAAACACCCCCCCACCCCCACTGCCAATCCTCAACAGAAATGCTCCCAACAATGAAAACCTCAGACAGGAGGAAGAGCACCATCGGGCGGGCAGGCAGGTGTCTTGCTCAGCTGTGGCTTGGGGGGCACTTTTTCAGTGCCATTGTAACTTTGAACAGTCACTAAGTGAACTGTTGTAAGTCAAGGACTACCTGTACTTTATCACTTTTTTCCTTTTTTGGGGGGGTCATCAAGTTTTTGACACCTTGCTAGGCGACTGGTGCTATTCGGATGTTGACATATCCTAAAAGTGGTACAATGGGTGAAAAGGTTGAAAAGCCCTGATTTAATTCATTCTGGGTTGGCTCCTTCTCAAATTAGCAAAAAGAACCAGATATTTAATTCCACTATCAGAAGAGGAATAAACAGTAAGTACTGACTACTTCTCCCAAATGAGTAAAAAGGCCTAAATTGCTTGTAGCTGGAGTGCTCCAGAAAAGGTGTAAGTTAGTTATGATTTAGGTAGAAATAAAAAAGTGATGAACGGACTATAGCCTAATTTCTTTGAAACAAAATATTTATGCACGTCATTCAAAAATGGGAGAAGTGAGTCTCTGGAGAATGAATTTGATAGGCAGACTTGTAGTTTCTCAGGGAAAAGGAAAAAAAATCCTTTCTGTCATCTTACATAGTTTAGACGGAATGGAATGAGTCCCTGGTTTCAGATTCAGATGAAAAATATTGCTGTTATGGTTAACCATCCATGTTCTTGCTGGATAAAACATTTTCGATTCTTGATGTACTTCGAAAACACTAATTTTCAGTACTGCATCATATCTCCATTTAAATGTCATATCACTGATGTTCCAAGTGACCGTTACTTTTCGTTACAGCAGTAACCTATTTCTCCTTCCCTCTAGCTTAATTCATTTTTGAGACAAGTCCACTTTAACAATAACGTTGGAGATGAAATATTTCTCGATGAAGAGAGGGATTTAGCGATAGGCTATGACCTTATCAATTTGGTGACATTTCCCAATGAATCTTTCCAGAGAGTCCAAGTTGGAAGAATCGATCCCAGTTTTCAACTTGGAAAAGAATTCATCATTAATGCAAGTGCCGTTATGTGGAATCCCACGTTTCATCAGGTTGGAACTGTTATATTTTCTTACGCTTAATATCAGTATCATTTGAGTGGTAATCTGGAGAACAACAAGGAAATTTGTTGAGAGGGCTGAATTTAGAAAATATATTGGGGAAAAAGAAAAATGCAGAAAGAGTTACCAACGTCAGATAATTGTGAAATTAGGAATCTTTCTAAGATATTAATAACCTGATTCATAATTTCTAAAATCTATCTGTTCCAAATGTATGTAATTCAGAATTACCAGCGAGAGGAGAAAACTATTTCTTGTTCTATAGACTCTTTTTTTCTGGACAATATTAACAGATGGTGCCAAAATCCACCTGTGTTGAGAGCTGCCATCCTGGACAAAGCAAACTAATTCAGCAGGGGAAACAAATCTGTTGTTATGATTGCATTCAGTGTCCTTCAGGGAGGATCTCAACACAAATGGGTAAGTGTAGAATTCAGATCTATCTAGGAAAACATACAGAAATTTTCTATTTTGTGCTTTCTCCCTTACATACATCTAATGACTTTATTAAGGTTTATTATCTTCAGTAGTGTATTCAAAGGCTATTCTTATATTGATTTGTGCTTTTAAATCAGGGACCCCAACCCCCAAGGTGTGCCTATTCAGAACTGGGCCATGCAAGTAGTGTGCAGGCATATGTATGAACACGTGAAGCTCCATTTGTGTGAGCTTTGTGCACCTGCTGCTCATGCAAATGGAGCTGTGTGTGCTCACCCATTGTTTGTGCAAAACTATTCCCTCTCCCCACCACTGCCGGTGCTGTTACTGTTCCAGAAAGCTGAAAAGATTGGGGACCATCAATTTAAAAGACTTTTGTAGAGTTCAATACTAACTTTTCTACATCAAATAATATATAAAGAGCAGGAAGTATGAAAAATATTAGTACAAAGTTCAAATACTGAATTTATGCTTGTGATCTTCAGATGCAGATGAATGTGAGTCTTGCCAAGAAGAACAGTATCCTAACACAAATCAACAAGAATGCATTCCCAAAGTAATGACTTACCTGTTCTATAAAGATGGCCTGGCAACAGCTCTGACATCTTTGGCACTTTTTCTTTCTCTGACCACACTTATTGTGATTGCAATCTTCAGGTTACACTCGAACACTCCCATTGTGAAAGCCAACAATTGGAGCCTCACATGTATCCTGCTCACCTCTCTGCTGCTATGTTTTCTTTGCTCCCTCTTCTTCATAGGAAGACCTAGCAAGGAAACCTGCCTTTTAAGGCACGCTGTGTTTGGTATCACCTTCTCTGTTGCTGTTTCCTGTGTACTGGCCAAAACAATCACTGTGGTTCTGGCTTTTGTGGCTACAAAACCAGGGAACAAGATGAGGAAATGGATGGGAAAGAGGCTAGCAATCTTGGTTATTGTGCCTTGTTCTTTGATTCAGATTGCCATCTGTGCTGTTTGGTTCGTGAACAAGCCCCCTTTTCCAGAATTAGAGAAGCATTCCCAAGTGGGTGAGATCTTAGTGCAATGCAACGAAGGCTCAGAGATGATATTTTACATTGTGTTGGGCTACATGGGTCTTCTGGCCATTGTCAGCTTCACAGTGGCTTTCTTTGCCAGGAAATTGCCTGACAGTTTCAATGAAGCCAAGTTCATCACTTTCAGCATGTTGGTGTTTTGCAGTGGTGGATTTCCTTCATCCCCACCTACTTGAGCACCAAGGGCAAATTGATGGTAGCCGTGGAGATTTTCTCCATCTTAACCTCTGCTTTTGGTTTATTGTATTTTCCTTCCCAAATGCTATATTATTATAATACATCCTGAATTAAATAAAAAGGAGCAAATGGTAAGGAAAAGGAATGATTGATACTGCATAAGAAGAAGCTAAGATTTGTAGCTTCAAAATAAAGGCACAATGCCAGGGTAGACGTAATGCAGACAATCTCTGAAAGATTCTAAAGTGAGATTGGCTCATTTGTTAGCTGAAAAATTGAGAATGGTTGAAGGCTAATTGTGTGCTTTTTGCTGAGTAAGATTCGTTCTTCATTTTGTTTAATATATATATTATTAAAAGCTTTAAAGTAACATAAAAACTAACATTAAGAAAAAAGAAAAGAAAATACAATAGTGCAGAAACAAAAAATAAAAATAAATTTAAAAAGGAGCTTCAAGTTTTTTTTTGTTTCAATGATTAAATGAAAATTATTGATCAAATTAAGATGGAAATTGGCCAAGATTCTTTGTAAAGCAGATAGTTGGTAGCTCTATTAAAGAAAATAGTTCAGTCTTGTGTACAGGAAGTTTATCAATTGAGATATTTTGCTTTCTGTTGACACTAGGAGGTGATTGCTATTAAAATTAATCTAATCCCACAAAAATAAAGGAAATCCAGAAAGATAAGAGGCTGTTGGTTATACGGTTCAGGTCTTCTTTTTGAGAAAAAGGCGGGTGAGGCAGGAGAATTTTGCATAAACTTTTCTGGTGTGCCATTTATACTTATTGCTGATTTGGGATCCAATGCTCATTATCAGTTGGTCTATTGCAATGGACTTACTTGGAACTGCCCTTCAAAAGCATTTGGAAGCTGTGTCTGGTTTTCAGTGCAATTGTATTTGTCATTTTTTATTATGAGTATACTGGCCCACATTAAAACTGAAATTCTGTTGCCTGCTCTCCAAAGAAAGCATATATCTATCCATACACGTGCATAATACGTATATACACATGATATACAGTGGGGCAAAAAAGTATTGCCCCACTGTATATCATATATACACATGATATACAGTGGGGCAATTGTGCAAGTTCTCCCACTTAAAAAGATGAGAGAGACCTGTAATTATCATCATAGGTAGACCTCAACTATGAGAGACAAAATGAGAAAACAAATCCAGACAATCACATTGTCTGATTTGGAAAGAATTTATTTACAAATTATGGTGGAAAATAAGTATTTGGTCAATAACAAAAATTCATCTCAATACTTTGTTATATATCCTTTGTTGGCAATGACAGAGGTCAAACGTTTTCTGTAAGTCTTCACAAGATTGGCACACACTGTTGCTGGTATTTTGGCCCGTTCCTCCATGCAGATCTCCTCTAGAGCAGTGATGTTTTGGGGCTGTCGCTGGGCAACACAGACTTTCAACTCCCTCCAAAGGTTTTCTATGGGGTTGAGATCTGGAGACTGTCTAGGCCACTCCAGGACCTTGAAATGCTTCTTACGAAGCCACTCCTTCATTGCTCGGGTGATGTGTTTGGGATCATTATCATGCTGAAAGACCCAGCCATGTTTCATCTTCAATGCTGATGGAAGGAGATTTGCATTCAAAATCTCACGATACATGACCCCATTCATTCTTTCCTGTACATGGATCAGTCGTCCTAGTCCCTTTGCAGAGAAATGGCCCCAAAGCATGATGTTGCCACCGCCATGCTTCACAGTAGGTATGGTGTTCTTTGGATGCAACTCAGCATTCCCTCTCCTCCGAACATGACGAGTTGTGTTTCTACCAAAGAGTTCTACTTTGGTTTCATCTGACCATAGGACATTTTCCCAATCCTCTTATGGATCATCTAAATGCTCTCTAGCAAACTTCACATGGGCCCGGACATGTACTGGCTTAAGCAGGGGGACACGTCTGGTACTGCAGGATCTGAGTCCCTGGCGGCGTAGTGTGTTACTGATGGTTGCCTTTGTTACGTTGGTCGCAGCTCTCTGCAGGTCATTCACTAGGTCCCCCCATATGGTTCTGGGATTTTTTCTCACCGTTCTTGTGATCATGTTGACCCCACGGGGTGAGAACTTGCGTGGAGCCCCCGATCGAGGGAGATTATCAGTGGTCTTGTATGTCTTCCATTTTCTAATTATTGCTCCCACAGTTGATTTCTTCACACCAAGCTGCTTGCCTATTGCAGATTCAGTCTTCCCAGACTGGTGCAGGTCTACAATTTTGTTTCTGGTGTCCTTCGACGGTCTTCACCATAGTGGAGCTTGGAGTGTGACTGTTTGAGGTTGTGGACAGGTGTCTTTTATACTGATAACAAGTACAAACAGGTGCCATTAATACAGATAATGAGTGGAGGACAGAAGAGCCTCTTAAATAAGAAGTTACAGGTCTGTGAGAGCCAGAAATCTTGCTTGTTTGTAGGTGACCAAATACTTATTTTCCACCATAATTTGCAAATAAATTCTTTCCAAATCAGACAATGTGATTGTCTGGATTTGTTTTCTCATTTTGTGTGTCATAGTTGAGGTCTACCTATGATCACAATTACAGGCCTCTCTCATCTTTTTAAGTGGGAGAACTTGCATAATTGGTGGCTGACTAAATACTTTTTTGCCCACTTTTTTCCCCATTTAGTGGAAAGAGGAAGGTTGAGAGTTCACAACGTTGATACTAGATGGAACAAAAGTGAGACTGAATCTGGACGTTCTGTTTTGGATACCCAGAAGCCTCCTCCCAGAAGGTAACAAGGAAAACAGGTTATGAAGTGGATGTGTAGTGTCCCAGATAATATTGCGGACTCTGCTCAAGCAATGCTTATATGCTATGTCCTGGATTGAAGGAAGGGAACTGCCAATAATCTTTTCTGCCATCCTCACCATTCTCTGCATAGCCTTCCAGTCTGAAGCAGTAATGCTTCCAAACCAGACTGTAATGCAATATGATAGGATGCTCTTGATCAAATGTTGGTTGTCATTTTTAAACTTTTACATGATACATAGTAATGTGCAGGGCTGCCTGTTTTCAGTGGTGTCACAGTTCTGGCAGGTTGGGAAATTCTGGATCCATTTTGTGAAACAATGATACCGAGTGGGATCCTGGACATATGTCTTCTGTACTGTGAAGCTTCTTTCCAAAATTCAGATGGTCCCAACCATTTGGACTTTCTAGAAATCTTGAAGACTTGGTTCCTTCTTCAGTCATTGGGGCTAGAATATTGGTGGAGTCCTTTAATGGAGGTGGAAGTTGTTTAATTCTTACATGCCTTGTAAGAGACTCAATTGATTTTTAAATGATGTTTCCAATGGTGTTTATATTTTGCTTTTATATATACTTTATTAGCTGCTCAGATATATTTGTGTATGGATGGGAAGCTATATAAGTTTGCTAAATGAATACAGATTTAAATACTAACAGGATTAGATACCTTGTTCTATTCATGTGACAAAGCATTAAGAATTATATTGAGAGTTTGGTTACTACTTTTCAAGGGAAGACTCCTGAAGTTGGGCAAAGATTTTTTAGAGCAGGATGGGACAATCTGGAGAACTTTTGGTAGAAAGTTCAAGATCCCTGTTTGCGTGCAGTGGTGACAGGGTCCGAGATTGCTCCTTGTCAGCTCAGTGAAAGTGTTCTCTTCCCATCTCTGAACCTGCATACTTTCCTCCCAGTATGGAGGAGGACACAGATAAATCCATACTGTCTAAACAATGGACAGGCATGGTGTTGGTGGGATTATACAAGCCAGATCTCTTTATCCTGCACTGTCATATGCACCTGCCTTCTCACAAGTCCTCTGCTGATGGAACTGCTTTTGAACATAGGCTTAACTCATTTCTTGAATTGGAGATTGACTCAGAAGCCTGGGGTTTGAAACAAGCATTTAGTCAAGTAGCCAAGAAGTGCCAGGCAGCTTCCGTTCCTCTGGAGTAACCTGATGGGATGAGCGATGAAGCATGTCAGTTTTTTTTCTTCAATAAAACTGCCAGTGTTTGTTGTATTTTCAAAGAAACGGTAAGATTGTCCTCTGAAGAACTTTTGAGTGCATTTTTGGCCATGTAACTTCAGAACACAATTCAGATAAAGCAATAAACTCTGCTTCCGCTGTTGAAATAGCAACAGTTGTTTGTTTTCCAGACTTTCATCCAATCAGAGTCCCTCCAAACAATATTATAATCCCAGAATTTGATTTCCTTGTATTTATGTCATTTGTATAGTCACTATCGACATAACACTTTAATTTCAATTCCTCAGTAATCTGTATTTGAAGACCCAAATTTATAGTTCCCTTTAAATATCTGAGAACCCTTTTTACACCCATCCAATGTAACTTTGTAGGTGCAGCAGTAAAACCACTCAAAATGCTTACTGCACAAGCCATGTCTGGTCTGGACCACTGTGACAGATATAACAAACTCCCTTTTGCTGAGTGATATATCTCTTGATCACAGGTTTCACCTTTGTCCGCACTTAAACTATTATAAAATTCTGCACTCATGGGTGTGGGAGCAGTATTGCAATCTTTCATATTATATTTCTGCTCAATTTTTCTCCTTTGACTGAGAATATAACCACCTTTTTCATTTTTCTGTATCTCTACACTGAGATAATTTTTTATTTCTCCCAAATTCTTTAATTCAAATTTCTTTCCTAATTTATCAGCAAATTCTTTGACTTGTGATGCATCCTTTGCAATGAAGCAAAGATCATCCACAAATGATAACAGTAGACAATTCCCTCCTTGTAACTGTCCAGTATATATACAGTTATCAGCTTTGCAACTTTTAAATCCAAGATCCTTTAAAGCAGTATCTAAACAGATATTCCAGTTTCTGGCTGACTGCTTCAGCCCATAAATAGCCTTGTTTAATTTATATACGATGTTAGGTTTTGCAATTTCATATCCTGGTACTTGGATCATATAAATTTCTTCCTCTAACTCAGCATTGAGGAATGCAGTTGTGATATCAAAGTGCCAGATTTTATGCTTATATGCCACTGCCAATGCCAGTGCTAATCTTATACTCTCACTTTTCACAGTTGGCGCAAATACTTCATCGTAGTGCACATTCTTTAATTGTGAAAAACCTTGTGCCACTAACCTGGCCTTATACTGTACATCATTATTTGTCAATACCTTTTTTTTATATACCCACTTACAACCCACAGCTTTGGTTCCCTGTGGCAAAGTCACTGATTTAAATACTTCATGGTCTCCCATGGATTTCATCTCTTTATCCATGGCCTCCTTCCATTTTTCTTGTTCAGCTTTTGGTAATGCCAATACCTCTTTATAACTTCTTGGCTCATACCACACATTGCAAACCTTTACCTTGCTAGCAGAATACCTGTCAGGCGGAATTCCTTTATTACATCACTCTGACCTACGTGGTATTAACTGCTTCTGTGTCTCAAGTCTTTCTGGCTTCATGTCTTGTTCAGCATCTCCTCCTGAACGTGGACATCTTCAATCATCATTTTTTATCATTAGATGAATTATTGTCACTAAACAGATCACCGTCATTAAGTGAGACATACCCAGAATTTGCATTAATTCTGTCCCAATTTTGTTCTGCAAAATTTGCAGATCTTGAAATTATAATTCTTTTACTTCCATCGCTAAAGCGATATCCTTTTGACCCTGGCTCATAGCCCACAAACCTGAGCTTTCTTGCCTTTTGCTGTCCCTTTCTTCTGATTGCTTTTGGAATATGTACCCATGCAGTACTTCCCAAAATTCTCAAATGTGCCAGTGATGGCTTTCTCCCATATAGAATGGCATATGGAATATTATTAATGGAGGAACTCCACAGTCTGTTAACTATATAATTAGCAGTCAATATGGCTTCTCCCCAATATGACCTGCTCATATCAGAATCCTCCAATAATGAATCTTTCATTGTTTGCAAAACACCATTCCTTCTTTCAGCTACATCATTCTCTGCTGCTGTGTAAGGATTTGTACATCTGTGTCTTATCCCCAACTGCCCCAACCATTGTTGGAATTTAGTTGACATAAATTCAGTACCTCTGTCAGTTTGCAACTGACACACTTGTTGTCTGTACCTTCTCTCTACAAAACTTACCCACTGTTTGAATTGTTGTAGCACCTCTGTGCTACAATCTTGCATTTGCTGCAAAACTTTAAAGCTTGCATGGCCAAGTCTTCTATGCAGAAGATGAACACATGAATCATGCTCTGCAACATTCTTAAATATATGGGAACATTGAACCTTTTGTCCCTGCAATACATATAGATTATCTTCCTTTATGCCTTCTGCACAAATATTCCCATTCCTTTTGATGAGACATTTCCCATTTACAAAAATGACCTCAAAACCTTGTTTGTCTCAATTAGACACACTTAACAAATTATGTTCCATCTCAGGTACACAAAGCACATTGGTAAACTTTGATTCCAAATATGGAATTTTTACATCGCCTCTTCCAATGACTTTTGCTTTCTGGCCATTTGCCAAAGCCACAGCTTCTTGTGCTTCTGGAACAAACCTGCAAAATAATTTAGAGTCATTAACAATTGTTTGACTTGCCCCACTATCAATTAGCCACTTGTCTCTGTTGTTATTATTGCAGACTTTTGCAACACCAAAATGTTCCTTTTGCAAATTAGTCTTTTTTGCATGCACAAATGTCCTTTGCTGCAAACAGTTCCTTTGCAAACAGTTCCTTTGCAAATGTGTCTTTTCTCCACAAATGTAGCAAGCTCTCTGCTTGCAAAATTTCTCCTTTTTTGCAATTTGGTCCGGGTCTGATCTGCTTGTTTCTTCTCCTCTGGAGACTTGCAGTCTGGACCCCCTCCTCAGGAATTTCTCCTCCTCGTGGCTGCTTCTAAAATGGCGTTTTTCTTCTTCATTAAGCAAACATGCCTTTAAAGCCTCAAACTTTAAGTCTTGCTCTTCTTTGCACTCAAATATTGCAGAAACTGTGTCCCAGGATTTATCTAAACTATTCAACACCAATAAAACCTTCTGGGACTCAGGGAATTAAATCCCACGTTGTTCTAAATCCAAAAATAAACTTTGCATTTTAATTAAATGCTGTTCCACAGATTCACCTGGTTGCAAACAGGCTCTGTAAAGTTTTCTTGATAATTGCACTATATTGCATGCAGAAACATTTGCGTGCACAGCTCTCAACTTCAACCAAATCTCCTTTGCAGTATTTAAATTTGCAACATTTAGAAATTGATCATCAGCTAAATTGAAGATAAGATAAGCCATTGCTGTATCATGATTTTTCTGATCAACTGCTGCAAACACTTGTGGTGGATTTTCAATAATATACCACAGCTCTTTTGCTTTCAGCAAACATTCTATTTTTGCAGCCCAAACAATGTAATTCTTCTGGCCCAAACGAGGCACACAGCTTTCTTTAAATTCCATTGCAGCCATTCTGCTAATTCTACCTTGTTCTTATACTTTCTAAACACAGGCAATTTCTTCCAGATTTAAATTACAATGCAGTCCTTAGTAAGCTCTGGGCCCATAACCTGTTAGAGAATTTTAATTTCTCTATTGGTAAAAAAATAAATCAAAAGCTCTCACAGTTGACTGCATTTAGCTGATTCAAATAACTTTATATTTATATAAAAATATTTACAATACCATTTTTCTTTACAGTAACATAGCTTAATTGAAGACTTCTTACAGAGTCAAAACCAGAGACTGGAAATCCAGCTCCTAACTCAATACCTTTTTGCAAAGACTCAGTAGCACTTTCCTCACGTTGGCTGACTCAGTTACCACATGACTCTTCCTGTTCATGAATATTCCAACAAATAGAGTTATGTTTCCTTTTCTTTTCACTGAGACTGGCACATAATCAATTGCGTACATTCAGAATCTCATTTATTTGGGCATCTGAAATCTACCTTTGTAAGTTTCTGTGCTATGTAGGGCTATTATAGAGAAATCATAGTTGGTCTTATCCCTCATTTACCTGCCTCAAGATGAGATGTGCAGATGGTCTATTTTTGTTTTAATTATCACTTTTTTTCCTCATCAAGCATATTGTACTTTTGATTCTCAATATCTATTTTTCTATTGAAAGAAAGCCACATCCTCTGTGAGGATCCTATCAGCATCTTTTCTTTGTTGATGTATTTGTTTATTAGATTTATAAGGCCACCAACTCAAACAATGTAACACTAGGAGGAATACAATAAAAAAAGAATAAGCAATAAACATGACTCCTTCATGACATGGGGCCAGGCTATTTTATGGACCGCCTCTCCCTGATTACATCAGGTCACCTCATCAGATGAGCTAGAAAAGTGGTTCTTAACCTGGGCGATATCGCCCCTCAGGGGGCGATTTCATTTTTCAGGGGGGCGATGGAACAAAAAGAGGCGACATGGCAAAGGAACGAAAAGGGGGCGATATGGGGACAATGGAGCAAGACACTTTTGAGACTTTTTCGTACAGTGAATCGCTGTATATCTGTTGTACAAAAACATCAGATCGCTTGCTATTAGTGGATTGAATTGTGTTTTCAAATGTTCCTCCAGCTAGCTTCACTACAGAATGCCGTACTTATGTGAATACGCATTGCTCATCTTCATGTGCATTGTGCAGCAGCCTCTACCCTTTTTATATTTCTTTTTGCGTCTTAAATTTCACTTGTAATTCAATCATTAAATATTACTGTTTTTCTTTTCGGGCATTTCACTTTCTGGCAATTGAATTTTGTTTTCAATAGTCATTACATTTAAGTGTCTTGAATAAATAAGATAATAATGAAATACATATATCACGGAGTTTGGCAATAAAGTGATGGGTGGCACCAAAATTTTTCATACAGTTGAGATATGAGAAAAAGATTGGAAATAAATTATTTGCATTGATATGTCCTGATGACAATTTTAAAGAAAACAAAACAAGTGTTTGCATAAATTGAAGAATTATTTCCTATGTGGTGATTGAGAGATTATGTTGGGGGAGAGGGGTGATGACAATTTCATCATTGGCTCAAGGGGGCGATTCGTTCAAAAAGGTTAAGAACCATTGTGCTAGAGGATGCATGACCATCAGATAGGGACATGTATTTAGTGGTCCCTATGAAATGTGCTATCTGTCTTAACTCTAGAAATGCTACTCGGCTAAATAAAACAGGTTTGCTTCTTCATATATGGCAAGCAAGAACATATGATGTTAGCAGTCTTGACAACTTCTCTGATATGTTATCCGGCTTATGGAACATTCTTCATCCCTAAAATTAGATGAGCTCTATCCTGTTTAATTCCTGAAGGCCCTCAAGAGTTGATTATGTCATCAGACCTGCGACTCTCAGGGAATGGGAGACATGTGTAGATGGCTCTATTGCTGATATGGCTAGTTTTACTCTCCCTTCACCTAGGATTTGCATTTCTGTTTTTATATTTACTGTTCATATGATTTGTATATATATTTATACCTGTGGTTTTTATCTGTGGTTTTACCTCTTTGTTGTGCATCACTGAGATTTCCCTTCCATGTGTGGTGGGTAGCTTTATAAATTCAATAAAAAATAAATAAAATAAGGGACAAGATAGCAAAGATAGTGTGTTGACAATATAATAAAATTGCGTAAATATTGTAAGCTGAAGTAAAATTGCTAATAACAATCACTATTTTGTTGAAATACCCAGGCAGAAAATGTTTCCGCCAGTAGAGAAGTAATTTGGATGGTCTGACTCATCATGTTTTATATCAGAGCATAACATTCTGAGGTGTTGGCATTTTCAAAAATTTTGAATCTGATCCCCATACCCTGAAATTTAAATTATGATATTAAAATGAAAATGTGTTGGAAAGATACATAAATACATGACTATAAATCATATTAGCATTTTATTGTAATTCAATATAAAGAAGACAAAATCTTATTTAATAAATAAGATTAATTGTGGATATCCTAGCCACTATATTTCTGAATGTAGTTTTCCATTTATGGATCAAAGAAAAAGACGTCTTCATCCAGAAAAAATAGTGCACATTTTTTCCTTGTTATTGTGTGTTTGTGAAGTTTCTTACATTAAGAGCCCTGGTGGCATAGGGTTAGAAGCCAGTACTGCATACAAAGTCTGCCTACAGCCTGGAGTTTGATCTTGATGGGGCTCAAGGTTCACTCACCTTTCCAATCTTCTGAGGTTGGTAAATGAGGACCCAGATTGTTGGGGGCAATATGCAAGTAATGCTTACATGGTAAACCGTGCCGAGAGTGCTGAAATTGCTATGGAGCTGTATACAAGTCTAAATGTTATTGCTTTCAAAAATGGCAGAAGACATCTATTCATAAATAAAATTCTTTGACCAATCATTTATTATGTTGTCTTCAGCCAAATTAGGAATTAGGGCAGCATTTACGCTGCACTTGAAACCACACTAGTCTTTTTCCTAACTAGCTGCTCTCTGGTATTCAGCTCTGGTCTCAGCATGATAATATAGCACTTGGGCATAAAAATGCAACCTAATACGCCACCACTTGAGGCCAAGATAGAGAAGACCTCCACAGCCATCATGGATTTCCCCTTAGTGCTTAAGTAGGTGGGCACAAAGGAGACCCAAACACTGCAAAAGACCAGCATGCTGAAGGTGATGAGTTTGGCTTCATTGAAACTGTCGGGCAACTTCCGGGCAAAGAAGGCCACTATGAAGCTGATGAGGGCCAAAAGCCACATGTAGCCCAACACAACATAAAACATGATCTCGGAGCCTTCGTTGCATTGCACTAAGATCTCATCCAATTGGGAATGCATGTCTAACTTTGGGAAAGGAGGAGAAAGGGTCAACCACACAGCACAGATGCTTGTTTGAATAAGTGAGCAAAAAACAATGACTGAGACAGACAGCCTTTTCCCTACCCACCACCTCATGCGATTTCCTGGCTTTGTGGCTATGAAGGCCAGAACCACAGTGATGGTTTTGGCGAACACACAAGATACCGCGATGGAGAAGACAACTCCAAAAACTGCTTGCCGGAGGAGACATGTGACTATCCCTGGGCATCCGAGGAAGAAGAAAGAGCAGAGAAAACACAGCAGGAGTGAAAAAAGCAAAGTGCAGGTGATATCCCAATTGTTGGCTTTGACAATGGAAGTGTTTTGGTGGCGGAGAAATGTCCCCATCACTACAATTGTGATTACAGCCAAAGAAACAGCAAAGCTAGTCAGGATTTCTCCCAGGAATTCTTTGTAGGATAAGTAGGCGATAATTTTGGGAATACATTGATGGTCCTTCTCATTTGGATATTGTTCTTCTGGGCACCTCTCACATTGCTTGGAATCTAAAAACCATAAATAAGATTTTTAAAAATTCTACACATTGAATTGATATTAGGTTTTAACAATTATTCTTTGCTGAAACAGTTTTTGGAATCTTCACAAATAAAAGTATGGTTGTATTCTGAGCAAGTTTCCATATTACCACTTGAATCTGATAAGTAGAATTGGCTTCATATAAAGAAAATAAATCTCTTTCAAAAATTGTGCCTTAGGAAAATCTTTTTAAAAGTTTATTTAATATGCCATGTTTCTTGAAGAAGAGATTACACACCTAAATAAAGAAAAGCTTCTATTTAAAAAAAGAAGAAAGAAAAAAAAGGTGAGAGATCCCAATCAATCTTTTCTTGTGTTTAAAATTATATTAAAAAACCCAAACTTGATTAGAGAATAATGTATTTTTAAAGAGATATTACCGTAGATCTCTTTTTCTTACCAACCATGGTGGAAATGCTTCCCTCTGAACATTGGACACAGTCATAGCAGCAAACCTGTTTACTCTCCTTAATTAATTTCCAGTACCCAGGATAGCAACTTTCTACACAGGTGGCAGAAGGTGGTGTCTAATGGGAATTGCAAAAGAAAATAATTAAAATTGGTTATAATCTATCTTTTAGTCAATCAGTCAGCAGTCATTCTCTATAAATAAATGCTAAAGCAATCATATTCTTGTAATTTCTATTAATTTTGTTTGGTAATGACATCCATATTTAGTCTTCCTCCCTTCATTGATCTGATGGCAAATATATTCCTGCCTAGCATTTGCTATCCCTTTTCAATTGTCTGTGTTGCATTGCCATTCAAGAGTGGTGTCCTGATTCTCTATGTATAGTAAATTTACTCACGAACGAAGGCCAATATATGTGTCCCAGGATAATGCTGCTGTTGGTCACTGGGACCCGAGAGTTTGTATTCTGAGATTTTGGACTTGTGCTGTAACCCATCTTCAGGGAACTTCTTTCTAGCATAGTATGTGCTGTTCTGTGTGTGGTATTTATAGTGCCTGTGGTAAGTGGCTTTTTAGATGTTGGTGGCTGGCTTTTAAGTTATTAGCTATCATTTGCTTGTGTTGCCCAGTCCTTACCTTCTAACTACTAGGCTAGATGTAAATCAGCACTCCTATTGACTGACCAGGGGCCTGTTTCCCAGGTTTCAATCACTTCCCTGGCTGTTTTTGTGCCTGCTTGTCCAACAATCTTAATAGCTGAAAATTGAATGTGTGTCCTTGTTCATTGCAGTGTGAGGCCACCAATGAGTTCTGGTCTCCTTGTCTGATCAATATCAGGAATCTATCAGCACTGGAACTGAGCAAGGTTATAGCCATTTTCCTGCTCATTGCTACATAGAATGGAGGGAGGAGGATGTTGCCCAGGTGCTTCTCTCGTCATAATAATCTTTTGTCCTATGGGAACCAAGGTCATCAGTTGTTCCCGAGCCTGCAGGCTAGGCATTGTGGAAAAAGCCCACCAAATAGCTGCATTGGGGAATGTAGTTGCTTGCATAGCTTTATGGGTGGGATTGCTAACTTTTTATTGGGGAATTGTTATGTATGTATCCAGACTTGGTTTCACACTTGAGCATGCCAATACTTTGTAACTAATAAA